>NW_021823138.1:20000-55618 GCF_901001165.1 Salmo trutta
TTCCAGGCTGTATCACAACCGGCCGTGTTGGGAGTCCCATAGGGAGGTGCACAATTGTCCCAGCGTCGTCTGGGTTAGGTCGGGGTAGGCCGTCATTATAAATAACAATTTGTTCTTAACTGACTTGCCTAGTTAAATAAAATAAACAAATATAATAAAAACATGTTATTAATATGAAGACGCCCATCTCTATAGTAGATTTTTTTAACATGTCATTAATATGAAGTACAGTGAGGGGAAAAAAGTATTTGATCCCCTGCTGATTTTGTACGTTTGCCCACTGACAAAGAAATGATCAGTCTATCATTTTAATGGTAGGTTTATTTGAACAGTGAGAGACAGAATAACAACAAAGAAATCCAGAAAAACGCATGTCAAAAATGTTATAAATTGATTTGCATTTTAATGAGGGAAGTAAGTATTTGACCCCCTCTCAATCAGAAAGATTTCTGGCTCCCAGTTGTCTTTTATACAGGTAACGAGCTCAGATTCGGAGCACACTCTTAGAGGGAGTGCTCCTAATCTCAGCTTGTTACCTGTATAAAAGACACCTGTCCACAGAAGCAATCAATCAATCAGATTCCAAACTCTCCACCATGGCCAAGACCAAAGAGCTCTCCAAGGATGTCAGGGACAAGATTGTAGACCTACACAAGGCTGGAATGGGCTACAAGACCATCGCCAAGCAGCTTGGTGAGAAGGTGACAACAGTTGGTGCGATTATTCGCAAATGGAAGAAACACAAAAGAACTGTCAATCTCCCTCGGCCTGGGGCTCCATGCAAGACCTCACCTCGTGGAGTTGCAATGATCATGAGAACGGTGAGGAATCAGCCCAGAACTACACGGGAGGATCTTGTCAATGATCTCAAGGCAGCTGGACCATAGTCACCAAGAAAACAATTGGTAACACACTACGCCATGAAGGACTGATATCCTGCAGCACCCGCAAGGTCCCCCTGCTCAAGAAAGCACATATACATGCCCGTCTGAAGTTTGCCAAGGAACATCTGAATGATTCAGAGGACAACTGGGTGAAAGTGTTGTGGTCAGATGAGACCGAAATGGAGCTCTTTGGCATCAACTCAACTCGCCGTGTTTGGAGGAGGAGGAATGCTGCCTATGACCCCAAGAACACCATCCCCACCGTCAAACATGGAGGTGGAAACATTATGCTTTGGGGGTGTTTTTCTGCTAAGGGGACAGGACAACTTCACCGCATCAAAGGGACGATGGACAGGGCCATGTACCGTCAAATCTTGGGTGAGAACCTCCTTCCCTCAGCCAGCCAGGGCATTGAAAATGGGTCGTGGATGGGTATTCCAGCATGACAATGACTCAAAACACACGGCCAAGGCAACAAAGGAGTGGCTCAAGAAGAAGCACATTTAGGTCCTGGAGTGGCCAAGCCAGTCTCCAGACCTTAATCCCATCGAAAATCTGTGGAGGGAGCTGAAGGTTCGAGTTGCCAAACGTCAGCCTCGAAACTTTAATGACTTGGAGAAGATCTGCAAAGAGGAGTGGGACAAAATCCCTCCTGAGATGTGTGCAAACCTGGTGGCCAACTACAAGAAACGTCTGACCTCTGTGATTGCCAACAAGGGTTTTGCCACCAAGTACTAAGTAATGTTTTGCAGAGGGTTCAAATACTTATTTCCCTCATTAAAATGCAAATAATTTTATAACATTTTTGGCATGCATTTTTCTGGATTTTTTTGTTGTTATTCTGTCTCTCAATGTTCAAATAAACCTACCATTAAAATGATAGACTGATAATTTCTTTGTCAGTGGGCAAACGTACAAAATCAGCAAGGGATCAAATACTTTTTTCCTTCACTGTAGGTGTTGTGAAGGAAAAGGTTGGAGACCCTTAATCTAGATTATATGTCCCGAGGTCTTGGTAGGTAAAGACATGAGCAGCCTAATTCATTTTAAGTCCAGTACCTCAGAACTATACTGTCAAAAGGAGCGCCACTTTGGGACTGACTATCTGGTCAGAACAGGAGAAGTTTATTGCATGGCCTTGTTGACATCACCTAAAGAGCTGTTATATGTACTGTTAATCCCCCTCAAAACACTGCTGCTGTAGGATTAGCTATGTTGCATGACTAACACCTTGCAAGACTGGCGCGACTGTGTGCACAGACACACCTGAATTATACTAACAGAGATGCACATACACACTGCCAAATTGTTTTGCATGTCAGCAATCAAGTTTTCAAGTTATAGAACTTTCAAAGTACAGAAGGTGTCACAGTATGATGTGTTTTGCAGGGTGATGCAGTATGAAGCAGGATAGTGCAGTATGATGCAGAATAGTGCAGTATGATGCGGGATTATGCAGTGTGATGCAGTATGATACTGTATGATGCCGTGTGATGCAGTATGATGCAGGATGATGCAGTATGAAGCAGGATAGTGCAGTATGATGCAGAGGGATGCAGTATGATGCAGGGTGATGCAGTATGATGCGGGATGATGCAGGATGAAGCAGGATAGTGCAGTATGATGCAGAATAGTGCAGTATGATGCAGGATAATGCAGTGTGATGCAGGATGACGCAGTGTGATGCAGGATATGCAGGATAATGCAGTATGATGCAAGATGATGTAGTGTGATGCAGTATGATGCAGTGTGATACAGTGTGATGCAGTGTGATGCAGTGTGATACACTGTGATGCACTGTGATGCACTGTGATGCACTGTGATACAGTGTGATGCAGTATGATACAGACGTTTGCAGTATGATGTGTTTTTCAGGATGATGTAGTATGATACGGTATGATGCAGTATGATACAGTATGATGCAGCATGATACAAGAGTTTGCAGTATGATGTGTTTTGCAGGATGATGCAGTATGATGCAATGTGATGCAGTATGATGCAGTATGATACAGGAGTTGGCAGTATGATGCGGTATGATACAGCATGATACAGAAATGTGCAGTATGATGTGTTTTTCAGGATGATGCAGTATGATACGGTATGATACAGTATGATGCAGCATGATACAGGAGTTTGCAGTATGATGTGTTTTGCAGGATGATGCAGTATGATGCAGTGTGATGCAGTATGATGCAGTATGATACAGGAGTTTGCAGTATGATGTGGTATGATACAGCATGATACAGAAATTTGCAGTATGATGTGTTTTTCAGGATGATGCAGTATGATACGGTATGATGTGGTATGATACAGTATGATGCAGCATGATACAGCATGATACAGGAGTTTGCAGTATGATGTGTTTTGCAGGATGATGCAGTATGATGCAGTGTGATGCAGTATGATACAGGAGTTTGCAGTATGATGCAGTATGATACAGCATGATACTGAAATTTGCAGTATGATGTGTTTTACAGGATGATGCAGTGTGATATAGTATGATACAGGAGTTTGCAGTATGATACAGTATGATGCAGGAGTTCGCAGTATGATGTGTTTTGCAGGATGATGCAGTTTGATGTGTTTTGCAGTATGATGCATGACACTGTGTATTTTGAAAACTTGATTGCTGACATGCAAAACTTGTTGGACTAATGAAACAAATACAAAAATATAGTTTAAGAGTGGAATTTTCCTTTAAAACACACACACACACACACACACACTTACACATACACACCAACACAGAGAGAGGCATTGCTAAAACAGATCACATTCAATGAGTTAGCAGTGTTCTGTGAGTTAGACTTTAAATAAAACATGCAGGCCAGAGAGGAAGAGAGAGAGAGAGAGGGGGAAAGAAAGAAAGCGAGAGAGAGAGGGAAAGAAAGAAAGAAAGAGAGAGGGAAAGAAAGAAAGAAAGAGGGAAAGAAAGAAAGAGAGAGAGAGAGAGAGAGAGAGAGAGAGAGAGAGAGAGAGAGAGAGAGAGGGGGAAAGAAAGAAAGTGAGAGAGAGAGGGAAAGAAAGAAAGAAAGAAAGAAAGAAAGAAAGAGAGAGGGAAAGAAAGAAAGAGAGAGGGAAAGAAAGAAAAAGAGAGAGGGAAAGAAAGAAAGAGAGAGAAAGAGAGAAAGAAAGAGAGGGAAAGAAAGAAAGAGAGAGAGAGAGAGAGAGAGAGAGAGAGAGAGAGAGGGGGAAAGAAAGAAAGTGAGAGAGAGAGGGAAAGAAAGAAAGAAAGAAAGAGAGAGAGGGAAAGAAGGAGAGAGAGAGAAAGAGAGAGAGAGAGAGAGAGGGGGAAGAAAGAAAGTGAGAGAGAGAGGGAAAGAAAGAAAGAAAGAAAGAGAGAGAGAGAGGGAAAGAAGGAGAGAGAGAGAAAGAGAGAGAGAGAGAGAGGGGGGAAGAAAGAAAGAAAGCGAGAGAGAGAGAGAGCTGCGGTGTGTGACAGGGCCTGATATTCCCTGAGACACCACTCACAGATCACAGCTAACCCTGAAGACATCACGCGCACCCCCCCCCCCCCCCCCCCCCGGCCCCACCCACATAGGGCTCTGGTCTAAAGTTGTGCACTATATAGGGAATAGGGTGCCATTTGGAATTAAAACCAGAATAATCTAACATGTTAAGACCTCATCCCAGTTAAATATTCTCACTGGAGGCCAGGCCAACACTGACAGTCCAGCTGTGCCTGGTGTTATCAGCATATTGAACAGAAATGGTTCATTGGATCAGACCAAAACTTTAACAACCAAATCTAAATTGCACCTGGGCTGGAATAATACATTATGGCCTTTCAAAGATGGTACAAAAAAAAATACAAAAGAAACGTTTGGTTTTTTCTTTGTATTATCTTTTACCAGATCTAATATGTTATATTCTCCTACATTCCTTTCACATTGCCACTAACTTCAAAGTGTTTCCTTTCAAATGGGACCAAGAATATGCATATCCTTGCTTCAGGGCTTGAGCTACAGGCAGTTAGATTTGGGTCCCCAGTTCACCTGGCCGTGCTGCTGCTCCAGTTCCAACTGTTCTGCCTGCAGCTATGGAACCCTGACCTGTTCACCGGACGTGCTACCTGTCCCAGACCTGCTGTTTTCAACTCTCTAGAGACAGCAGGAGCGGTAGAGATACTCTCAAAGATCGGCTATGAAAAAGCCAACTGACACTTACTCTTGTGTTACTGACTTGTTGCACCCTCGACAACTACTTATTATTATTTGACAATTCTGATCATTTATGAACATTTGAACATCTAGGCCATGTGCTGTTATAATCTCCACCCGGCACAGCCAGAAGAGGACTGGCCACCCCTCATAGCCTGGTTCCTCTCTAGGTTTCTTCCTAGGTTTTGGCCTTTCTAGGGAGTTTTTCCTAGCCACCGTGCTTCTACACCTGCATTGCTTGCTGTTTGGGGTTTTAGGCTGGGTTTCTGTACAGCACGTTGTGATATCAGCTGATGTAAGAAGGGCTATATAAATACATTTGATTAGATTTGATGTCATTTTAGGCGAATATTTAAAAAAAGAAGTGGATCCTTAAGAGTCTGCTCTAGTTATAGACTAGACTAGAGAAGGTATTCCCAAACTGGGGTACGCGAAACAAAAATGAGATTCACATTTAAAAAAAAATAATATTTTTTTATTTTCTATTTTTGTTTAAAAAAAATAACTTCACATTTTCAAACAGTCCAACGGGGCTTTTCCAACGGGGCTGTACATTTGGGTGATGTTTTTTTCTCACCTGAGTAGCATCGTTTCACTGCCAAAAATATAATTAAACCATCTAGTGTTCAGAGAAATAACAACACAATGTCAAATACAGGTAGCCTAGTGAAATAATTAACATCCAATCACATTAACCGTTACTCTCTCGCGGGAATTCTACTAACGGTCCATATGTAGCCAAACGTAGCTGCTGCTCGTTCCGTTTTCTCGAAAATTGATAAATGGTTAAAAAAAATAAGGCAGAGTCCATAGAGAAACATACCAACTCAACTGCTAGTACTACCAGCAGTACTACACCTGCACCTGTCGACGACACAAGTTGTTCTGCTTCCATGAGCAGATCCAATGCTAGCATCAATAATTCTACATTTGTTGTTAGCTAGCATGGACACTGACAGTTTTGAATCTGATGCAGCCGAAGAGTTACTGCCCCCTTACCCGGGAAAGCACCGAACAACAGACAGGGACGTTGGACCAACGAAGAGGCACAAATATGATGATAACTACATTGATTTGGGGTTCACTTATACTGGGAATAGTGCCTTTCCTCAGCCACGGTGTGTTATATGTGAAAAAGTATTATCTCACAACTCGATGAAAACTTCACTCTTGCGCAGACATTTAGAAACAAAACATGCCAATTTACAAAATAAGCCACGGGTGTTTTTGAGCGAGAATTAAGACGACTTTTGAGTAGTAAAGCAACAGATAACATTAATAAGAAGGGGCTAGAAGCGTCTTATATGGTGAGCTACCAAGTGGCTAGGACAGGCAAGCCCCATACTATTGTGGAGGACTTAATTCTTCCTGCTGCTGTGGATATGGCTGGGACAATGCTGGGGGAAAAGCCCTAAAAAACTATACAGACAATGCATTCATCAAACAACACTGTTTCACGAACAGGAGAATATATTTTTTAATTAAGCACTGGACAGCTTTGTGACATCAAATGGACTTTGGTGGTCAAGATGTGTTGGTATCTGTACTGATGGCGCAAAAGCCATGACATGGAGACATAGTGGACTGGTAACGCGCGTGCAAGCAGTTGCTCCCGACGCCACTTGGGTACACTGCAGCATCCACCGAGAGGCTCTTGCTGCCAACGGAATGCCTGACAGCTTGAAGGCGTTTTGGACACTACTGTACAGTGAAAATGGTTAACTTTGTTAAAGCAAGGCCCCTGAACTCTCGTGTATTTTCTGCACTATGCAATGCTATGGGCAGCGACCATGTAACGCTTTTACAACATACAGAAGTGCGCTGGTTATCAAAGGGCAAAGTATTGACACGTTTTTTAACTTGTGAGACAAGCTTAAAGTTCTTTACTGACCATCATTTTCACTTGTCTGACCGCTTGCATGACAACAAGTTTCTCATATGACTGTATTATTTTGTATTATGTTCTGTTTATTTTATTAAAACACTCACTCCCTGAACTTGCTTCCCGACTCTCAGCACACATCGTTACAGTTACTTTCCCGAAACGGATGACAAACAACTGGATTTGTTATCCCTTTCATGCCCTGCCTCCAGTCCACTTACCGATACCTGAACAAGAGAGCCTCATCAAAATTGCAACCAGCGGTTCTGTGAAAATTGAATTTAAATCAGAAGCCACTGCCAGATTTCTGGATTGGGCTGCGCTCAAAGTATCCTGCCTTGGCAAATCGCGCTGTTAAGACACTGATGCCCTTCGCAACCACATACCTATGTGAGAGTGGATTCTCGGGCCCTCACAAGCATGAAGGGCTCTAGTTATAGACTATAGTATTTCCTGGTGAGATTACATGACCAGGAAAAACTCAGGGCCCTAGTTATACCATGAATCCTGTCAGTGTAGAGAAATTATTATCCAGAAGAAATTATGGACAGTCAAAATGCTCTGTATCAAGACATATTATCCTGTGTTTATCATGGTACCTACACCGTTCCCCTCAAAAACAATGGCTGTTCCCCTCAACAATGGCTGTTGAGGGGAACGGTGTAGGTACCATGATAAACACAGGATAATATGTGTCACGTGCGGAATGAACAGTTTAAGGAGTGAGTCAAGCGCAGGAGACTGAGGTCCGTTGGAACAAACTTAATTTAATAAATCCAAGGGCAAGATCCATATACGGCTGGGAGCATAACAGTCAAAAATGACTAAAAGAAGCTCCGCTCAAAAGGCAGACAGGGCGCAGCCCGGCAACCTTAATGCCTATACGATAGAAGTAACACCACACGTAACAAAGAACAATCCCGCATGAATCCTAGCTAAACACAGACAGACTAAATACCCCCCCACTAATGACAAACACAAAACAGGTGCAATCAACAAACAGACATAACTAACAGACACTGAAACACAGATCGGTGGCAGCTAGTAGGCCGGCGACGAAGACCGCCGAGCGCCGCCCGACCGAGGAGAGGCGCCACCCTCCGTGGATGTCGCGACAATATGTCTTGATACAGAGCATTTTGACTGTCCATAATTTCTTCTGGATAATAATTTCTCTAATGTTTGGGCTGTGGTCCAAACACTTAAAAGACACACCCTTGTCCACTTACCCTAGCCTTATGCCCTTGCGGGAATCCCCGTCACCATCTTGGATGGGTGTCCAAATGATTAGCCAAGCAAGGGAAGTTTGCAACGTAATCCCCTCACTCTAGTTTTTAGTCGGCTTTGCGAGTGTACAATTATGTTAATTCCGGGCCTGAAACGTCCCATAATTCAATTTGCGACGATTGTACATCCGCTACAAAAAGTCTGTGAAAACTTAAAAACAACATCAATGGAGAAGTCAACATACAAGTGTAAGTAAAAACAAATGCAAATAAGTTAGACATTTTGCTACAACATAAAAAGTAAATATGGTTATCTTCTGGAAATTGTAGAAATAAAACATTTTCCTCCTTCAGAAGTTCCAGCTAGGCAGGCTAACGCTAGATAGCTAATTAATTTACTAGCTATCATACAGCAGGCGTATATTAGTAATTAGATATTTAAAATATGTAGACATGCACTCATAATTGACTGTAGCGCATATAAAGCACCCACAAGTTACCGGTGGCTGAAAACACAATCATCGCGGGACAAATTAGTGACGAATTTCCGGTCCCGCGGTGTTCCATTTAAAAATCATTCCTTCCTCCCTCGCCCTGCAAGTGTATACTCGTCAGACGTCATGATACGTCATCAGAAGTGTCCACTTAATTTGAGGGCTGAGGGGATAGGGTGTGTCTTTTAAGTGTTTGGACCGCAGCCTTGGACTCTGTGCCCTGCGTCAACATATAAATTAGTAATGACAAGTATCTCCCCCTCTTGCTCTCTTCCTCTCTCTCCACCCTCCCCCACTCTCTCTCCCCCCATCTCTGTCACTCTCCCTCTACATCCCTCACCCCTCTCTTTTTAAAAGCTATGTTTTAAGAATTGACCATGTTCTGGTGTTCTGCTGACGTGCAAAATAGATAAAATATGAATGCGTGTTTAAAACATTTAGATGGAATCCTGAACTTTCAGTACATGGCCGGTAGCTACAGTAGGTTTCCATGAAATTGGTGACAAATTTCCATGTGAATATTCTAAAAACGGCATAAAAACAATATGCACATTTTCCCACCAGAGATGTGTTTCCATCAAATTGACTCTGTTGCAGATAGAAGGCTGTGCGTGATAAAGTAGTGCACATAAAAATTACTTTTGCGGTTCATTTCTCATGTACCGAATACAAAATATAAGACAAATGGGTTTCCATTATATTTACAACTCTACTGATGTTTTTATCACAAAAAATGTTTTCATTTACAGCCAATGTTCCAAGTCCTGCTCTAGCCATGATCTCGCAAGATACAGTGCGGCTAGGCTATGAACATAATGTAGCAGGCATAAAAGAAAAGCCTGAAACTATATAGATCCCCTACATACTGGGCTTGATGACACAGCCTTCTCTTATACACTACACGTAACATAGTAAATGTAAGTCAGCGAGACTCAAATTAGTATGATATGTAAATTGTTGGTATGCTTATATAAACACAGAAGGTTACTTAAGGCAAAAACGAACATGACACGAATGTCTAGTAACCCAAAGGTTGCGTGTTCGAATCTCATCGCGGAAAACTTTAGCATCAACTTTAGCATCTTAGCTAATTAGCAACTTTGCAACTACTTACTACTTTTTAGCTACTTTGCATGTTAGCTAACCTTTCCCCTTTTATTTATTTACCCCCTTGCTGCAACTCCCTGACGGGCTCGGGACAGGCGAAGGTCGAGTCATGTGTCCTCTGAAACATGACCGTGCTTTTTAAACACCCGCCCGCTTAACCCTTGGAAGCCAGCTGTGTCGGAGGAAACTCAACTGACGACTGAAGTCAGCCTACAGGCGCCCGGCCCGCCACAAGGACTCGCTAGAGCGCAATGAGCCCCGAAATAATGTCAAGGGAGGTTCTCTTCTGCACTGTTCAACCAATTCAGTAATTGTGGAGGAGTTAAAATGGAGTGTCGCCCATAGAGATGGAAAGAGGCCTCATCCTTGTATCTGTGCCATTATGACGTCTGTGACAGCATTGGCAGCGCCTTTGAGGCTAATCTCCATTTTGAAATTGTCCATTTTCATCTTCATGATTGACTGATCCCTCCTGATGACCCTGTTGCACATGACTCCAATAAGGGGAGTCAGCCAATGAAGTTGGAAGTCCCACCCAGTTGACTACATTAAAATGGTTGAACCCTCAATGGTGTTGCCCATGCTAAAACGGCCTTTAGGGCACTGGAGGCCTCTATCATTCTCTATGGTTTAGGCCAAGTCCAAAAGTGGAAGTCGTCTCACAGGCTGTCTTTCCATTTCCACTGAAAAGCAAAACATCCGGTTGTTGCCAGTACGTTACCTGCATGATGATACATTTTCTTTAAAAATAAAACAAAAAAAATGAGATTATATGGATAAGAGCGAGATTATTTGTATTTGTCAAATGGCAACCAAGCATCGATCTTCATGTCACCAGAATAAGAACCTCGATATTTATTGGAAAGGAGCATCAATGTCACGGATCCGCCCGGTACTGATGCTCATTCTGTTCACCAGTTCTGGAGGTCTGCGTCACCATCTTTCTAGGCTTCACTGAACAGGATTCATTATCATTAACCCCGGTCTTGTCTGATTACACACACCTGGTTCCCATTTCCCCTGATTAGTATGTTATATATGTGCCCTCTGTGCCCTCTGTCTTTGTCGGTTATTGTTCCCATGTCCGTTGGTGGTGTGAGTACCTATGCGTTGGTGGTGTGAGTACCTATGCGTTGGTGGTGTGAGTACCTATGCGTTGGTGGTGTGAGTACCTATGCGTTGGTGGTGTGAGTACCTATGCGTTGGTGGTGTGAGTACCTATGCGTTGGTGGTGTGAGTACCTATGCGTTGGTGCAGCTATTATGCTGTGTGCTTTATATACTGCTCAAAAAATAAAGGGAACACTTAAACAACACATCCTAGATCTGAATGAAAGAAATAATCTTATTAAATACTTTTTTCTTTACATAGTTGAATGTGCTGACAACAAAACCACAGAAAAATAATCAATGGAAATCCAATTTATCAACCCATGGAGGTCTGGATTTGGAGTCACACTCAAAATTAAAGTGGAAAACCACACTACAGGCTGATCCAACTTTGATGTAATGTCCTTAAAACAAGTCAAAATGAGGCTCAGTAGTGTGTATGGCCTCCACGTGCCTGTATGACCTCCCTACAACGCCTGGGCATGCTCCTGATGAGGTGGCGGATGGTCTCCTGAGGGATCTCCTCCCAGACCTGGACTAAAGCAGCCGCCAACTCCTGGACAGTCTGTGGTGCAACGTGACGTTGGTGGATGGAGCGAGACATGATGTCCCAGATGTGCTCAATTGGATTCAGGTCTGGGGAACGGGCGGGCCAGTCCATAGCATCAATGCCTTCCTCTTGCAGGAGCTGCTGACACACTCCAGCCACATGAGGTCTAGCATTGTCTTGCATTAGGAGGAACCCAGGGCCAACCGCACCAGCATATGGTCTCACTAGGGGTCTGAGGATCTCATCTCGGTACCTAATGGCAGTCAGGCCACCCAAAGAAATGCCACCCCACACCATGACTGACCCACCGCCAAACCGGTCATGCTGGAGGATGTTGCAGGCAGCAGAACGTTCTCCACGGCGTCTCCAAACTGTCACGTCTGTCACGTGCTCAGTGTGAACCTGCTTTCATCTGTGAAGAGCACAGGGCGCCAGTGGCGAATTTGCCACTCTTGGTGTTCTCTGGCAAATGCCAAACGTCCTGCACGGTGTAGGGCTGTAAGCACAACACCCACCTGTGGACGTCGGGCCCTCATACCACCCTCATGGAGTCTGTTTCTGACCGTTTGAGCAGACACATGCACATTTGTGGCCTGCTGGAGGTCATATTGCAGGGCTCTGGCAGTGCTCCTCCTGCTCCTCCTTGCACAAAGGTGGAGGTAGCGATCCTGCTGCTGGGTTGTTGCCCTCCTACGGCCTCCTCCACGTCTCCTGATGTCTGGACACTACGCTGACAGACACAGCAAACCTTCTTGCCACAGCTCGCATTGATGTGCCATCCTGGATGAGCTGCACTACCTGAGCCACTTGTGTGGGTTGTAGACTCCGTCTCATGCTACCACTAGAGTGAAAGCACCGCCAGCATTCAAAAGTGACCAAAACATCAGCGAGGAAGCATAGGAACTGAGAAGTGGTCTGTGGTCACCACCTGCAGAACCACTCCTTTATTGGGGGTGTCATGCTTATTGCCTATAATTTCCACCTGTTGTCTATTCCATTTGCACAACAGCATGTGAAATTTATTGTCAATCAGTGTTGCTTCCTAAGTGGACAGTTTGATTTCACAGAAGTGTGATTGACTTGGAGTTACATTGTGCTGTTTAAGTGTTCCCTTTATTTTTTTGAGCAGTGTATATTGTGTATTATGGGTATCGTCCCGTGGCGTTCAACAAGGTTTACCCTCGCTCTTTTGTTTGGATACAGCCATGTGTTTTTGTATACGTGTTTGTTTTGGGTGTATTAAAAACCCCTATTGTGTATTCCTGCGCCTGTCTCCAAAATCCTTTATACCAGCGTGACAATCAAGATCCCCATCCACTTTCACCACCCTGTAAAGTTCATCATAATTTATAGCCTAATAAACTGAATGCTTTCCCAAGTCGTAGTGTGAGGACCACACAACATATCATTGCGTGACTTCAATACGATGGTTATAATATCAATATTTGGACATAAAGGTGTTTCCACCGCCATTTATGGCATAATTAATTTTATTGGTACAAAAAGATCCCACCTTGTATAGAGTATTTTGTTTTATGGACATTTGGAAAGGTTCCCTACAAAGGTGCTGTGTGCCATCAGGCCATTCGTGACTTTTTTTTAATCCAAAATGTACTTTACTCTATGAAAAGGTTGGATGGAAACCTGGTTTTTATGGGTAAATTATTTATCAGTGGGATCTAATAAAGTGTGTTTGTGGTTTGGAGTTCAGTGTGTGAATGAAATTCAAGACATTAAAAGTCCAGTTGAACTAGATGCATTTCATCATCATCATTATAGTCCCCATCCTCTAGCCCCCTCTCCCCTCATCATTATAGTCCCTATCCTCTAGCACCCTCTCCCCTACATAGTCCACATCATCTTGCCCCCTCTCCCCTCATCATTATAGTCCCCATCCTCTTGTCCCCTCATCATTATAGTCCCCATCCTCTAGCCCCCTCTCCCCTCAGCATTATAGTCCCCATCCTCTAGCCCCCTCTCCCCTCAGCATTATAGTCCACATCCTCTAGCCCCCTCTCCCCTCATCATTATAGTCCACATCCTCTAGCCCCCTCTCCCCTCATCATTATAGTCCCCATCCTCTTGTCCCCTCATCATTATAGTCCCCATCCTCTAGCCCCCTCTCCCCTCATCATTATAGTCCCATCCTCTAGCCCCCTCTCCCCTCATCATTATAGTCCACATCCTCTTGCCCCCTCTCCCCTCATCATTATAGTCCCCATCCTCTAGCCCCCTCTCCCCTCATCATTATAGTCCCTATCCTCTAACCCACTCTCCCCTCATCATTATAGTCCCCATCCTCTTGTCCCCTCATCATTATATTCCCCATCTTCTAGCCCCCTCTCCCCTCATCATTATAGGTCCCCATCCTCTAGCCCCCTCTCCCCTCATCATTATAGTCCCCATCCTCTAGCCCCCTCTCCCCTCATCATTATAGTCCCCATCCTCTAGCCCTCTCTCCCCTCATCATTATAGTCCCCATCCTCTAGCCCTCTCTCCCCTCATCATTATAGTCCCCATCCTCTAACCCACTCTCCCCTCATCATTATAGTCCCCATCCTCTAGCCCCCTCATCATTATAGTCCCCATCCTCTTGCCCCCTCTCCCCTCATCATTATAGTCCCCATCCTCTAGCCCTCTCTCCCCTCATCATTATAGTCCCCATCCTCTAGCCCTCTCTCCCCTCATCATTATAGTCCCCATCCTCTAGCCCCCTCTCCCCTCAGCATTATAGTCCCCATCCTCTAGCCCCCTCTCCCCTCATCATTATAGTCCCCATCCTCTAGCCCCCTCATCATTATAGTCCCCATCCTCTAGCCCCCTCTCCCCTCATCATTATAGTCATCATCCTCTAGCCCCCTCTCCCCTCATCATTATAGTCCCCATCCTCTAGCCCCCTCTCCCCTCATCATTATAGTCCCCATCCTCTAGCCCCCTCATCATTATAGTCCCCATCCTCTAGCCCCCTCTCCCCTCATCATTATAGTCCCCATCCTCTAGCCCCCTCTCCCCTCATCATTATAGTCCCCATCCTCTTGTCCCCTCTCCCCTCATCATTATAGTCCCCATCCTCTTGTCCCCTCACCCCTCATCATTATAATACCCATCCTCTAGCCCTCTCTCCCCTCATCAGTATAGTCCCCATCCTCTAGCCCCCTCTCCCCTACATAGTCCACATCATCTTGCCCCCTCTCCCCTCATCATTATAGTCCCCATCCTCTAGCCCCCTCTCCCCTAATCATTATAGTCCCCATCCTCTAGCCCCCTCTCCCCTAATCATTATAGTCCCCATCCTCTAGCCCCCTCTCCCCTACATAGTCCACATCATCTTGCCCCCTCTCCCCTCAGCATTATAGTCCCCATCCTCTAGCCCCCTCTCCCCTCATCATTATAGTCCCCATCCTCTTGTCCCCTCTCCCCTCATCATTATAGTCCCCATCCTCTAGCCCCCTCTCACCTCATCATTATAGTCCACATCCTCTAGCCCCCTCTCCCCTCATCATTATAGTCCCCATCCTCTTGTCCCCTCAGCATGATAGTCCCCATCCTCTAGCCCCCTCTCACCTCATCATTATAGTCCCCATCCTCTAGCCCCCTCTCCCCTCATCATTATAGTCCCCATCCTCTTGCCCCCTCTCCCCTCATCATTATAGTCCCCATCCTCTAGCCCCCTCTCCCCTCATCATTATAGTCCCCATCCTCTAGCCCCCTCTCCCCTCATCATTATAGTCCCCATCCTCTAGCCCCCTCTCCCCTCATCATTATAGTCCCCATCCTCTTGCCCCCTCTCCCCTCATCATTATAGTCCCCATCCTCTTGTCCCCTCATCATTATAGTCCACATCCTCTAGCCCCCTCTCCCCTCATCATTATAGTCCCCATCCTCTAGCCCCCTCTCCCCTCATCGTTATAGTCCCCATCCTCTTGTCCCCTCATCATTATATTCCCCATCCTCTAGCCCCCTCTCCCCTCATCATTATAGTCCCCATCCTCTTGTCCCCTCATCATTATATTCCCCATCCTCTAGCCCCCTCTCCCCTCATCATTATAGTCCCCATCCTCTAGCCCCCTCTCCCCTCATCATTATAGTCCCCATCCTCTAGCCCCCTCTCCCCTCATCATTATAGTCCCCATCCTCTAGCCCCCTCTCCCCTCATCGTTATAGTCCCCATCCTCTAGCCCCCTCTCCCCTCATCGTTATAGTCCCCATCCTCTAGCCCCCTCTCCCCTCATCGTTATAGTCCCCATCCTCTAGCCCCCTCTCCCCTCATCGTTATAGTCCCCATCCTCTAGCCCCCTCTCCCCTCATCGTTATAGTCCCCATCCTCTAGCCCCCTCTCCCCTCATCGTTATAGTCCCCATCCTCTAGCCCCCTCTCCCCTCATCGTTATAGTCATCATCCTCTAGCCCCCTCATCATTATAGTCATCATCCTCTAGCCCCCTCATCATTATAGTCCCCATCCTCTAGCCCCCTCTCCCCTCATCATTATAGTCCCCATCCTCTAGCCCCCTCTCCCCTCATCATTATAGTCCCCATCCTCTTGTCCCCTCTCCCCTCATCATTATAGTCCCCATCCTCTAGCCCCCTCTCCCCTCATTATAGTCCCATCCTCTAGCCCCCTCTCCCCTCATCATTATAGTCCCCATCCTCTAGCCCCCTCTCCCCTCATCATTGTCATTTAATGGACATAAGTTTTCAAGAGTTCCCCAGATAATTCATTCGTCAGAGGTTTAAGCTTGAAATATTGCAATATTTCAAGTTCTTTAATGCTCTGTTATAATATGTATAGTTAAAATATGTTATATCACAGGCTTCTTCGTCTTCAGTACGAGTGTGTGAAATGTACCTATCACCACCAGAGGGAGTACATGATACATGATAGACAGCCCTGGCTCGGACTATATTCAGGAAATATCATGAAACTTTTCAATTCGTTAACCTGCTGATTGGCCTACTGCTCTCTGTCAGGTTCTACTTCTATTGTACAGATAGAGTCTACATTATAGCTTAACAATAGTACACATTTTATATTCAGTTAAATCCTCACCAATCGCATTGTCACACACACAATACCCTTTATATGTGTAGGCATAACTCAAAAATATTACATGAGCTAAATAACTATTACCCTTTTGTTAGCCTAAAGAAAGATAATGCATGTGAGTTGCTACTGTATGTATTTTACAGTATGGTGAATGAGGATATAGCCTACTGTATGTGTTTTACAGTATGGAGAATGAGGATATAGCCTACTGTATGTGTTTTACAGTATGGAGAATGAGGATATAGCCTACTGTATGTGTTTTACAGTATGGAGAATGAGGATATAGTCTACTGTATGTGTTTTACAGTATGGAGAATGAGGATATAGCCTACTGTATGTGTTTTACAGTATGGAGAATGAGGATATAGCCTACTGTATGTGTTTTACAGTATGGAGAATGAGGATATAGCCTACTGTATGTGTTTTACAGTATGGAGAATGAGGATATAGCCTACTGTATGTGTTTTACAGTATGGAGAATGAGGATGTAGCCTACTGTATGTATTTTACAGTATGGAGAATGAGGATATAGCCTACTGTATGTGTTTTACAGTATGGAGAATGAGGATGTAGCCTACTGTATGTATTTTACAGTATGGAGAATGAGGATGTAGCCTACTGTATGTATTTTACAGTATGGAGAATGAGGATGTAGCCTACTGTGTGGTGATGGTTTGGTTATGGGCTGACTACGTATCTTTTCAGTTTTGTTTGTGTACAACAGAAGATAATGATGCCAGTGGTGAAATCGTTGGTCACCTACCGGCCAATGGTTAAGGAATGACACACATGCAAACCAACACACGTGACTGGCAAGTGCAGTTACAACATTTGCTCAGTTTGGACTTGGGAACGTTTGTTAGCCTATTTGCCTCTAGAAGAGTGTTTCTGCCAGAAGATGTAGGCTATGTATTGACTTTGTGAACAAATATGTGGGTTGAATTTAAAACATTGCATTAAAATGCATGTCTGTAAAGCGAGAAGGATATTTGTCAAGTGTGTGTCTTTTACTGTGTCAGCCGAAGAGCTCGAGACAGTTTCAGTGTGTGAACAATTTCTTTACAGACGTTTATGAAAATCTACCGTTTCCTGTCTGTAATTTTAACAAGCTAGATAAGTAATTAATGACAGCGATTGTATGGTGATTTGTTTTTAGATTGAGTGACCAGGTATGTAGCTTGGTATTGCACTTCCGGTTACCTGAACATACAGAGCCACGCTGAAGCAGAGCCCTGTACCCATTCTAAAATGGATTAGCTGGCTGAGTTTGGAGCAGCTGGATGTTTCAGCCAAGGTCCTGCCCTGCCAACACACCTTCTGGAAGCCCTGCTTGCAGGACCAGGAGACCTTCAGGCCCGGGGCCAAGATGGAGTTCCGCTGATCAGAGTATCGTACCCCGGGCCAGGCCAGGTCAGTGGACAAGCTGCCCCCTAACCACCTCCTGGTTCGGCTCCTGGAGGGATGGGACAGGCTGTCTTCCCAATATATGGTACCCTCTGCCAGGGAGAATGGTCTAGTCAGGGGCAGGGAGGCCCAGCAGCAACATCAGAAACCACCACGACAACAGCAGAGCCCACATATGTTTTAAAGTGAAAAATAGTGCTGGTATAGTGCTCCTGCAGTGATTTGGTCCGTGCTGGTATATTGTTCCTGCAGTGATTTGGTCCGTGCTGGTATATTGTTCCTGCAGTGATTTGGTCCGTGCTGGTATATTGTTCCTGCAGTGATTTGGTCCGTGCTGGTATATTGTTCCTGCAGTGATTTGGTCCGTGCTGGTATATTGTTCCTGCAGTGATTTGGTCCGTGCTGGTATATTGTTCCTGCAGTGATTTGGTCCGTGCTGGTATATTGTTCCTGCAGTGATTTGGTCCGTGCTGGTATAGTGCTCCTGCAGTGATTTGGTCCGTGCTGGTATAGTGCTCCTGCAAGAGATGTGTTTTCTGTCAATATTCCTGGTAAAATAATGGTTAATTAACAACTCTAAGGGGCCCTATAAAATCATCTTTCTTACTTTCCAGAATTTTATTCTCTTTTGTTTTTATTTTTCCTGGTATTTTTTGTCACTTCAGATTTTAACTGTCAATACTACAATTATTCCTAGAGAAACAACGAAAATTGCTGTTTTGAGTCCATGTCAACGCTTAAAATCTCTTAAATGTAAAGTCACCATATTTTATGTGTTTTATTCAATTCAGTCTGGTATGAGAACGGTAGTCTCTATCTGCAAAAGCAGGGTGTCTGCCAAAAACAAAATATCTTGGCTATTAATCTGTGCCTTAAAATCTTGGGTGTCTTACTACCATATAAGGGCAGGCTGAGCCGATGGCTGCAATTTACATTCCGGTTAGAGTTGTAAGGCATTACTTCTTTGGGCTAGGCATGCAGCTTAACTTCTTGTTAATCCAGCCGCTTTGTCAGATTTCAAAAAGGCTTTACGGCGAAAGCATACCATGCGATTATCTGAGGACAGCGCCCCGCTTACAAAAGCATACAAACATTTTCCAACCAAGCAGAGGCGTCACAAAAGTCAGAAATAGCGATAAAATAAATCCCTTACCTTTGAAGATCTTCCTCTGTTGGCAATCCAAAGGGTCCGAGCTACACAATAAATGGTAATTTTGTTCGATAATGTCCCTCTTTATATCCCAAAAACTCAGTTTTGTTGGCGTGTTTTGTTCAGTAATCCACTGGCTCAAAGGCGGTCAAAATGAATACATCCTAATAGAGGAATACATCCTAATAGTACCGGTAAAATTTGTTGAAACATGTCAAACGATGTTTATAATTAATTTTCAGGTTGTCAATTATCTAAATAATCGATAATATTTCAACCGGACAATAGCGTATTCAATAGAAAGGAAAAAGAAAGAAGAGCGCGCACACAGTCAGGCGCGCAAACCAGTACTGCATGATTCCGTAGACCCCTTACCAAAAGGTCTTATTCTTCGTCTTTTTTCAAAAAACAAGCCTGAAACCATATCTAAAGACTGTTGACATCTAGTGGAAGCCATAGGAACTGCAATCTGGGCGCTAAACCCCTATATAGTCAATACGCTTTCAATGGAAAACCATTCACATCAAAAAAATCCCATTTCCTGGATGGATTTTCCTCGGGTTTTCGCCTGCCATATCAGTTCTCTTTTAGTCACAGACATTATTATTATACGTTTACTTTGGGCACGTCAGTCATCCAAAATTCAGAATACTGCCCCCTAGCCCAAAAAAGGTTATTAATATGTTGATATACACCGAAAGCTGGGGCTCCACAGATCATGAGGATGTCTTATTTATTTGCCTGTGACCTACCGTTATTGTTCACCAGTCCGAGAGTCAAAATGTTAATTTTATACAACGTTTTTCCCCAAACATCTTACAAGGTACACTATGATTTGGTCTGTGTTTGAGCTACATGGAGGGTATGAAATGAACATCAAATGTCCACCGTGTGACTATCTTCGCCCATGAAAAATCTGATGAAAACACTTGGATATCCCCTGACACCACCACAATGTTTGAGAGAGGTTGGTGTTGTAGAAATTTAGTTTTTGACAGTGAACAATAACTTTTAGGCACATCCACTGTTCAAAAACAGTGCAAATACCACATTCAGACACTTTGGAGAGGTTGAAAGGAAATTTGAATATACTCTTGTCATGATGTTGCCCTCTTTGGGTACAGCGAGCACCATGCCCCTCTCTCTGCACCATCCCCCTCTTTCTCTTCCCCTACACCAGACTCTGTTAGGCAGGTCATAAATTCCTGGAGGAGATTCTTCCTCATGGCCAGACAGTATAGAGAGAGTGAGTTTTCATAGGGAGAACAAAGGAACTTCTTCCACCTCACAGAACTTGAGAACTGAACAATATTCATGTTCTGGAGAATGTATAAACGGTCGGTGAAGTAGCCAACTATGAACTGGTCTGTTTGGTACAACTTTGTATAACTCATGAGAGACAATACAGCCACATTACCATAACCCTGTTTATACAAGAGTCTCAGTTGTGAGGCTTGCATCTAATTGTATAAAATGAATGAGTAAAGATGAAACTATTTGTGAAATGATGTAATGTGATTTTAAACTGTTTAATGATGGAAACTACTATTCCCTTTGGAGTTTAACTAAATCATAGGCCCGCCCCATGAGCACAGACGTTGATCTGGCGTTGTGGGACAGCCCCTTTCTGCTCTTCCGAATATAACCCCTACATTGGGAATTTATCTTGAGAACATCCTTCTCTCAATTACGAGAGGGCTAAGATTTGAGTAGAGACCAGCTTACCTCGATAACCATGAGAGGGCTAAGGTTTCAGACGATTGCTGAATTCTTAACTTCTTATGGATCAAATCCCGTTAACGGGATCGATTTGACAACATCCGGTGAAACTGCAGAGCGAAAAAATAATAACAAAATATTAAAAATATTTAACTTTCATACATTCACAAGTGCAATACACCAAATTAAATCCTGACTTCTTGTTAATCTAGCCACCGTGTCAGAATTCAAAAAGGCTTTACGGCGAAAGCAAACCATGCTATTATCTGAGGACAGCACCCCATCAAACAAACACATGACAATCATAATTCAACCCGCCAGGCGCAACACAAAACTCAGAAATAACGATATAATTCATTCCTTACCTTTGAAGATCTTCTTCTGTTGGCACTCCAATATGTCCCATAAACATCCTAAATGGTCCTTTTGTTCGATTAATTCCGTCGTTATATCTCCAAAATGTCCTTTTATTTGGCACGTTTTATTCAGAAAAACACCGGTTCCAACTCGCGCAACATGACTACAAAATATCTAATAAGTTACCTGTAATCTTGATCCAAACATTTCAAACAACTTTCCTAATACAACTTTAGGTATTTTTGAATGTAAATAATCAATAAAATTTAAGACGGGATAAACTGTGTTCAATACAGGACGAAAACAAAGTGGAACGAACTTTCAGGTTGCGCGCCCCAACCACAACAGTACAGTACACTAGACTCGACCCTCGTTCTGAACAGCAATACTTCTTCATTACTCAAAAGAAAAACGTCAACCAATTTCTAAAGACTGTTGACATCCAGTGGAAGCGATAGGAACGGCAAGCAAGTGCATAGAAACCCCATTGAAGACACTGTCACCTCCCCCAAAAAATCCTGGATGGTTTGTCCTCGGGGTTTCACCTGCCAAATAAGTTATACGTTCTGTTATACTCACAGGCATAATTGTAACAGTTTTAGAAACTTTAGAGTGTTTTCTATCCAAATCTACCAATTATATGCATATCCTAGCTTCTGGGCCTGAGTAGCAGGCAGTTTACTTTGGGCACACTTTTCATCTGGATGTGAAAATACCGCCCCCTAGCCCAAAGAGGTTTTAACCATACCACGTGGTTAAACTCTGAGACTATCGAACCGACAGAATAAGATCAAATCTTTGATATGAATTACTAGTCTGCAGCTAGGAATTCGGTACGACTGAACGCGAAGACCGACAACCGCCGAAACACCTATTCCATAACAACATTGCTGAATGTTACTCTGAACTATCCATTCTAACCACAACAGAGAGCGAGAGAGGGTGGACAAACTCTCCAACAGAAACAAACTTTCCAACAGAGATCACGACGACACACTGAGCGTAAATATATACACTGCTCAAAAAAATAAAGGGAACACTTATACAACACAATGTAACTCCAAGTCAATCACACTTATGTGAAATCAAACTGTCCACTTAGGAAGCAACACTCATTGACAATACAATTCACATGCTGTTGTGCAAATGGAATAGACAACAGGTGGAAATTATAGGCAATTAGCAAGACACCCCCAATAAAGGAGTGGTTCTGCAGGGGAGGACCACAGACCACTTCTCAGTTCCTATGCTTCCTGGCTGATGTTTTGGTCACTTTTGAATGCTGGCGGTGCTTTCACTCTAGTGGTAGCATGAGACGGAGTCTACAACCCACACAAGTGGCTCAGGTAGTGCAGCTCATCCAGGATGGCACATCAATGCGAGCTGTGGCAAGAAGGTTTGCTGTGTCTGTCAGCGTAGTGTCCAGAGCACGTAGGCGCTACCAGGAGACAGGCCAGTACATCAAGAGACGTGGAGGAGGCCGTAGGAGGGCAACAACCCAGCAGCAGGACCGCTACCTCCGCCTTTGTGCAAGGAAGAGCAGGAGGAGCACTGCCAGAGCCCTGCAATATGACCTCCAGCAGGCCACAAATGTGCATGTGTCTGCTCAAACGGTCAGAAACAGACTCCATGAGGGTGGTATGAGGGCCCGACTTCCACAGGTGGGTGTTGTGCTTACAGCCCAACACCGTGCAGGACGTTTGGCATTTGCCAGAGAACACCAAGATTGGCAAATTCGCCACTGGCGCCCTGTGCTCTTCACAGATGAAAGCAGGTTCACACTGAGCACGTGACAGACATGACAGAGTCTGGAGAACATTCTGCTGCCTGCAACATTCTCCAGCATGACCGGTTTGGTGGTGGGTCAGTCATGGTGTGATGTGGCATTTCTTTGGGGGTCCGCACAGCCCTCCATGTGCTCGCTAGAGGTAGCCTGACTGCCATTAGGTACCGAGATGAGATCCTCAGACCCCTTGTGAGACCATATGCTGGTGCGGTTGGCCCTGGGTTCCTCCTAATGCAAGACAATGCTAGACCTCATGTGGCTGGAGTGTGTCAGCAGTTCCTGCAAGAGGAAGGCATTGATGCTATGGACTGGCCCGCCCGTTTCCCAGACCTGAATCCAATTGAGCACATCTGGGACATCATGTTTCGCTCCATCCACCAACGCTACGTTGCACCACAGACTGTCCAGGAGTTGGCGGATGCTTTAGTCCAGGTCTGGGAGGAGATCCCTCAGGAGACCATCCACCACCTCATCAGGAGCATGCCCAGGCATTGTAGGGAGGTCATACAGGCACGTGGAGGCCACACACACTACTGAACCTCATTTTGACTTGTTTTAAGGACATTACATCAAAGTTGGATCAGCCTGTAGTGTGGTTTTCCACTTTAATTTTGAGTGTGACTCCAAATCCAGGCCTCCATGGGTTGATAAATTGGATTTCCATTGATTATTTTTGTGTGATTTTGTTGTCAGCACATTCAACTATGTAAAGAAAAAAGTATTTAATAAGATTATTTCTTCCATTCAGATCTAGGATGTGTTATTTTAGTGTTCCCTTTATTTTTTTGAGCAGTATATATTGATTGCAATTATTCCCGAATGACTGATTGTTCATGTGCAAAGGATTAGCATTTAAATTGTTATAATTATCAACTTTGTACTGTCTTTTATCTCAGTCGACCCCCACTTCCCCTTTTTCCACTAAGCTGCGATGCCGGTTTAGCCCACTAGGGCACTGTGATTAGTTAGTTAATAAATAAATGATTAAGACAATTGATGTATGGATGACTCGTAGTGAAGACTGGGTTCGTGCAGATAACCAACAATTTACGATGTTTGGAATGAGACTAACGTGAGGTAAAGAATAATTAATTAATTAATTAGAAGACTAATTGATCAGATATTAAAATATCTGAAAGTTATATTAGGAAAATTATAACTTTGTAATCTGAATATTTTCCTTGGTGCCCCGAGTTCCTAGTTAATTACAGTTACATGATTAAGTTAGTTTAATCACATAATAATAATTAGAGAATTTTTGATAAAAAAAGTCTTCAGTTTAATGATGCCAAAGACACGACACTCTGGATACCCCATAACATCACAACAATGTTGGAGTGAGGTTGATATGGTAGAAATTTTGTTTTTATACTGAACAAATAGCATTTAGGGGTTGCAAATATGTAGTAGCACTGGAATGATCTCATTTACAGACATATGTCCCTTTGTAGAGGTTGAGGGACACTTGGAAACGTCCCGTGACCACACCTGACACCACTTACTAAAACATCTGCACATTCCTATTTTTTTTCTGATATTGTTCACATGTTGTGGTAGCCATCTGATGTGTTTCCAGCTCTGGGCCTCAATAATTCACTTATAGATTGTCAATGAATTATTTAAAAAAATGGTTATTTTGTGTGTGCTTGATTTACATTGACATTTAAGTCATTTAGCAGACGATCTTATCCAGAGCGACTTACAAATTGGTGCATTCACCTTATGATATCCAGTGGAACAACCACTTTACAATACAATAGTGCATCTAAATCTTTTTTTGGGGGGGGGGACTATGTAACTATGTAACTCCTATCTTCTGATCATTTCCCCATAATCTCCCAGATGTCTTCTTTCTAAATATACCACGTTTTTGCACGTCAGAATCATGTCATTACACATGAATAGCAGTTACTTTTGGGTATGTTTATTTAGGCGGAAATCAAAATGTTGCCATTACATCTGAGGTTAATTAAATCATTTGTGTAATTTCTCTTTAAATGCGCATTTAGGAAGAGAGGAATTTGTTGGTCTAGCAATGTTTCTGTTAGGCCTACTGCTGCAGCACATGCGAAACAATGGCCACCCAATTGATACAAATAATCATATCTTTCTGTCAGGTAAGCTTACTTTGTAGTTAGCATTTCACTGAAAAGGTTTTTGGGGAACGTTTTTGGGGAACGTCTATGTCTACCCACAAGATGGGCGCACCAAACACTGGCAAGGGCAATATTGAAATTAATTGGCTGATATTGTGTTACGTTTGGCCTTTTAAACCAATAGTGGCTAGCCAGGGGTGGGATGTCAATGTGGCTTTGGTTGGATAGTAGCTGGGAGCTTTATGTTTATGACAGTTAATGGTGGGACACATGAGAAAAATTGGAATTGCTTGGCAAGCTGCTCATAGGTGGGCTGCGATCTACTAGAAGCTCACAATCTACCTGTTGGAGACCCCTGTTCTAGAGGTTTCTCTACCTGTTGGAGACCCCAGTTCTAGAGATTTCTCTACCTGTTGGAGACCCCTGTTCTAGAGGTTTCTCTACCTGTTGGAGACCCCTGTTCTAGAGGTTTCTCTACCTGTTGGAGACCCCTGTTCTAGAGGTTTCTCTACCTGTTGGAGACCCCAGTTCTAGAGATTTCTCTACCTGTTGGAGACCCCTGTTCTAGAGATTTCTCTACCTGTTGGAGACCCCTGTTCTAGAGGTTTCTCTACCTGTTGGAGACCCCTGTTCTAGAGGTTTCTCTACCTGTTGGAGACCCCTGTTCTAGAGGTTTCTCGGGTCTCCCCAGAGTCCGGGAAGATTGCTTTTGGTTATTGTGCCCGTAGCGCATAGAATGTACATTCCATGCAGACCTTTGGTCTGGAATGTATTGAAGGAGAACTGCACTTGTTTTGATTGATGTGTAATTCTGTCTGCCGCTTTTGACTGTGAGTTGTTGTAATTGTACATTTATAGTGTTGTATTGAGACTGATCATGTTGAGTTATTGTCCACAGGGCCACCTTGTAAATGAGACCCTGGTCTCAAGGGGTTTCCCCTTGTAAAAAATAAATGCAAAGGACTATGCCTGATTTTTTTTTAATTGATCAAATCATCCAGCCCTTGATTAATTTAATCAGATGTGTTAGTACTGGGCTAGAAGAAAAGCCTGCACACCCTGTGGGTCACCACATTGAGAGGCCTGTCCTGACAGAGTAGTCTCTAGCATATGAATACATGACCTTCTTTCTCAGAGATTGTGTTCTTGTTATTTAAAACCTGTTGAGGATCTTATCCCGATCTTATCCCGGTATTGGGATTCATTGTCATGTGACCATGGCGGGGAATTCAAAACTGCAAGAGTAATCGTTTCTAATAATCAAATAATCAACTATTTTCCTCCATTTGAAAGATATATCTCCTAAATCTAACCACGCTGTCCGATTTTCAGAGGCTTTACGGAGAATGCATAAAGTTAGGTTATGTTAGGAGAGTACATTGACAATAGCTGTGTGTAAAGTTTAGCCAATTCAAAGAAGGGCATCAACAGACAAACTAGCTAGAATTATGCACTTACCTTTGACAATCTGCATCAGATGACACTCATAGGACATTATGTTATACAATACATGCATTTTTAGTTCCATCAAGTTCATATTTATATCCAAAAATAGCATTTACAGTCGCGGTGAAATTCAGAATTTTTTTCGGCTCGAATGCTCCCAGTGAATCCAGCATTACAAATCACGGAATTACTATTCGAAAACATTGGTAAATTATAATATTGTCATTCAAAGAATAATATATTATCATCTCGTAATTGCTACCGAATGGCCAGATCTCAAAAGAACTTTACTGGGAAATCACATTTTGCAATAAACGTGGTACTATGCTATTAACAATAAGCTAAGCTATAAGCTAAGCTATACAGTTAGCATCTTCTAATATCGATAATAACATTGTAAATATCCCCTTACCTTTGATTATCTCCATCAGAAGGCGCTGCCAGGGATCCCAGGTCCAGAACAAATGTGGTTTCTTTTGACATAATTTATGTCCAAATAACACCAAATAGTTAGCGTTCAGTAGGCTCCCACAAAACGTGGTGGGTTGTGTAAAGTCACGCCGAAAAGCTAAAAAAAACCTAGTAAATAATCTATTTACGTTTGTTCAAACATGTCAAAAGTTGTTTAGCATTAATCTTTTGGTCCATTTTTAACGTGAAACATCAGTAAACATCAGTAATATTTTCACACAACCTATCAAGTGTCTAGAATAAACGATTATGACAAAGACACTCTTCTCAGATTTATGCGCAGGCGCAAAAAATGAAGTGATGACGTGTCAACTTACAAGCATTCTAATTCGGTCTGAATTCATCACAGATGCTTCAAACAACTTTATAAAGATCGTTGACATCTAGTGGAATCCGTAGGAGTTGCGAACTGAATCCTTTCTCACTATGGTATCTATAAAACAATGACACTAAATAGTACAGTCACAAAATTCACTTTTTTTTAAATCTATTTTTCACAGGTTTTTGCCTGCAATATGAGTTTTGTTATACTTACAGACACCATTCAAACTGTTTTAGAAAATTCAGTGTTTTCTATCCAAACCTGAACAATAATATGCATATTCTAGCTTCTGAGTTGGTGTAGGAGGCAGTTAAAAATGGGCACATATTTTTTTCCAAAATTCTCAATACTGCCCCCTAGATCAAACAGGTTAAATTAGGTGGGGGGATTTCTTTGATTTGATCAATTGACTATTAGTTAACAGATCATTGTCTATTTTATTTTATTTTTATTTATTTATATATATATATTTTTTGCTTCCGGTTTGGAGCGAGCAGTCGCACTTTGCTTCGCTCCACAGGTAATATTACACTTCATTACATTACAACGGTTTGATTTGTTTGATCTGAGCAATTTTTCTTAGCTAGCTACATAGCCGTCTTTGTATCAAAGATAATTGTGTAGTTTAGAGTAATTAGAGTATTATCGAGGTTAGCTATTTTTGTCCTAATGTAGTCAACACTGCTAGCTAGCTAGTCAACACTGCTAGCTAGCCAAATAGCTAACTTCTACCGACTAGCAGCACTGTAGAAACTATTACATTACAACGGAACGACTTGATTAGTTTAGTGTTAGTGTTAGTGTTAGTTAGCTAGCTACATAGCTGTCTTTGCTGTCTTTGTATCTAAGATAATTGTGTAGTTTAGAGTAATTATCGAGGTTAGCTAGCCAGCCGCGACGCCGTTGTCCGTTGTCCAGACTCCAGACTTAGTCATCATCAAACCCACTGCTAGCTAGCCAACCGCTACCGACTAGCAGCGCTGTAGATACTAATACATTACAACGGAATGATTTGACTAGTGCAGTGTTAGCTAGCTAGCTACATAGCTGTCTTTGCTGTCTTTGTATCTAAGATAATTGTGTAGTTTAGAGTAATTATCGAGGTTAGCTAGCCAGCCGCGACGCCATTGTCCGTTGTCCAGACTCCAGACTTAGCCATCATCAAACCCACTGCTAGCTAGCCAACCGCTACCGACTAGCAGCGCTGTAGATACTAATACATTACAACGGAACGATTTGACTAGTGCAGTGTTAGCTAGCTAGCTACATAGTTGTCTTTGTCATAGCTTGATAATTGTGTAGTTTAGTAATTATCGAGGTTAGCTAGCCAGCTATTTCCGTCCCCCGCGACGCCATTTTTCCAAAAGTAGCCAACTATTACCGACGAGCAGCACTGTAGAAACTAAATACATTACAAAGGAACGTCTTGATTAGTGTTATGTTAGCTAGCTACAAAGTTGCTTTTGTATCATGACAAGGTGTAGTACTGAAACTATCGAGGTTACCTAGCCAGCTACACGTTCAAAGTCAACAATGCAGCCACTGCTAGCTAGCCTACTCCACCAGCCAGCAGTACTGTATCATTTTCGTCATTTTAGTCAATAAGATTTTTGCAACGTAAGCTTAACTTTCTGAACATTCGAGACGTGTAGTCCACTTGTCATTCCAATCTCCTTTGCATTAGCGTAGCCTCTTCTGTAGCTTGTCAACTATGTGTCTGGCTATCCCTGTTCTCTCCCCTCTGCACAGGCTATACAAACGCTTCACACCGCGTGGCCGCTGCCACTCTAACCTGGTGGTCCCAGCGCGCACGACCCACGTGGAGTTCCAGGTCTCCGGCAGCCTCTGGAACTGCCGGTCTGAGGCCAACAAGGCTGAGTTCATCTCAGCCTATGCTACCCTCCAGTCCCTAGACTTCCTGGCGCTGACGGAAACATGGATTACCACAGATAACACTGCTACTCCTACTGCTCTCTCCTCGTCTGCCCACGTGTTCTCGCATACCCCTAGAGCATCAAGCCAGCGGGGTGGTGGCACTGGAATCCTCATCTCTCCCAAGTGGACATTCTCTCTTTCTCCCCTGACCCATCTGTCTATCTCCTCATTTGAATTCCATGCTGTCACAGTTACCAGCCTTTTCAAGCTTAACATCCTTATCATTTATCGCCCTCCAGGTTCCCTTGGAGAGTTCATCAATGAGCTTGACGCCTTGATAAGTTCCTTTCCTGAGGATGGCTCACCTTTCACAGCTCTGGGTGACTTTAACCTCCCCACGTCTACCTTTGACTCATTCCTCTCTGCCTCCTTTTTTCCACTCCTCTCCTCTTTTGATCTCACCCTCTCACCTTCCCCCCCCTACTCACAAGGCAGGCAATACGCTTGACCTCATCTTTACTAGATGCTGTTCTTCCACTAATCTCATTGCAACTCCCCTCCAAGTCTCCGACCACTACCTTGTATCCTTTTCCCTCTCGCTCTCATCCAACACTTCTCACTCTGCCCCTACTCGGATGGTATTGCGCCGTCCCAACCTCTCTCTCTCTCCCGCTACTCTCTCCTCTTCCATCCTATCATCTCTTCCCTCTGCTCAAACCATCTCCAACCTATCTCCTGATTCTGCCTCCTCAACCCTCCTCTCCTCCCTTTCTGCATCCTTTGATTTTCTCTGTCCCCTATCCTCCAGGCCGGCTCGGTCCTCCCCTCCTGCTCCGTGGCTCGACGACTCACTGCGAGCTCACAGAACAGGGCTCCGGGCAGCCGAGCGGAAATGGAGGAAAACTCGCCTCCCTGCGGACCTGGCATCCTTTCACTCCCTCCTCTCTACATTTTCCTCTTCTGTCTCTGCTGCTAAAGCCACTCTCTACCACTCTAAATTCCAAGCATCTGCCTCTAACCCTAGGAAGCTCTTTACTACCTTCTCCTCCCTCCTGAATCCTCCTCCCCCTCCCCCCTCCTCCCTCTCTGCGGATGACTTCGTCACCCATTTTGAAAAGAAGGTTGACGATATCCGATCCTCGTTTGCTAAGTCAAACGACACCGCTGGTCCTGCTCACACTGCCCTACCCTGTGCTTTGACCTCTTTCTCCCCTCTCTCTCCAGATGAAATCTCGCGTCTTGTGACGGCCGGCCGCCCAACAACCTGCCCACTTGACCCTATCCCCTCCTCTCTTCTCCAGACCATTTCCGGAGACCTTCTCACCTCGCTCATCAACTCATCTTTGACCGCTGGCTACGTCCTTTCCGGCTTCAAGAGAGCGAGAGTTGCACCCCTTCTGAAAAAACCTACACTCGATCCCTCCGATGTCAACAACTACAGACCAGTATCCCTTCTTTCTTTTCTCTCCAAAACTCTTGAATGTGCCGTCCTTGGCCAGCTCTCCTGCTATCTCTCTCAGAATGACCTTCTTGATCCTAATCAGTCAGGTTTCAAGACTGGGCATTCAACTGAGACTGCTCTTCTCTGTGTCACGGAGGCTCTCCGCACTGCTAAAGCTAACTCTCTCTCCTCTGCTCTCATCGTTCTAGACCTATCTGCTGCCTTTGATACTGTGAACCATCAGATCCTCCTCTCCACCCTCTCCGAGTTGGACATCTCCGGCGCGGCCCACGCTTGGATTGCGTCCTACCTGACAGGTCGCTCCTACCAGGTGGCGTGGCGAGAATCTGTCTCCGCACCACGCGCTCTCACCATTGGTGTCCCCCAGGGCTCTGTTCTAGGCCATCTCCTATTCTCGCTATACACCAAGTCACTTGGCTCTGTCATATCCTCACATACTGTATGTGAGGATATGATAGGAGACCATCTCTCCTATCATTGCTATGCAGACTACACACAATTAATCTTCTCCTTTCCCCCTTCTGATAACCAGGCGGCGAATCGCATCTCTGCATGTCTGGCAGACATATCAGTGTGGATGACGGATCACCACCTCAAGCTGAACCTCGGCAAGACGGAGCTGCTCTTCCTCCCGGGGAAGGACTGCCCGTTCCATGATCTCGCCATCATGGTTGACAACTCCCTTGTGTCCTCCTCCCAGAGTGCTAAGAACCTTGGCGTGATCCTGGACAACACCCTGTCGTTCTCTACTAACATCAAGGCGGTGACCCGATCCTGTAGGTTCATGCTCTACAACATTCGCAGAGTACGACCCTGCCTCACACAGGAAGCGGCGCAGGTCCTAATCCAGGCACTTGTCATCTCCCGTCTGGACTACTGCAACTCGCTGTTGGCTGGGCTCCCTGCCTGTGCCATTAAACCCCTACAACTCATCCAGAACGCCGCAGCCCGTCTGGTGTTCAACCTTCCCAAGTTCTCTCACGTCACCCCGCTCCTCCGCTCTCTCCACTGGCTTCCAGTTGAAGCTCGCATCCGCTACAAGACCATGGTGCTTGCCTACGGAGCTGTGAGGGGAACGGCACCTCCGTACCTTCAGGCTCTGATCAGGCCCTACACCCAAACAAGGGCACTGCGTTCATCCACCTCTGGTCTGCTCGCCTCCCTACCTCTGAGGAAGCACAGTTCCCGCTCAGCCCAGTCAAAACTGTTCGCTGCTCTGGCACCCCAATGGTGAAACAAGTTTCCTCACGACGCCAGGACAGCGGAGTCAATCACCACCTTCCGGAGACACCTGAAACCCCACCTCTTTAAGGAATACCTGGGATAGGATAAAGTAATCCTTCTAACCCCCCCCCCCCCCGTAAAAGATTTAGATGCACTATTGTAATGTGGTTGTTCCACTGGATATCATAAGGTGAATGCACCAATTGTAAGTCACTCTGGATAAGAGTGTCTGCTAAATGACTTAAATGTAAATGTAATAAACCCACCTTACTTTTGGGCTCCCGAGTGGCGCGGCGGTCTACAGCACTGGATCTCAGTGCTCGAGGCGTCACTACAGACTCTGGTTTGATTCCAGGCTGTATCACAACAGGCCGTGATTGGGAGTCCCATAGGGCGGCGCACAATTGGCCCAGCGTCGTCCGGGTTAGGATTTGGCCGGTGTAGACCATCATTGTAAATAAGAATTTGTTCTGACTTGCCTAGTTAAAGGTTAAATATTTAAAAAATGCCCAGGTGTTTTGTAGCAATCATAAGCTTGTTGTTAGTATATTTATTAAATAACATACAGTATATGAAAACTTCTTCAAATTACTTATTTCATGTCTCAGATTTTCTTTCTGCACTTCTTTTAAAGGCTCTGAGAGAAACAACAGAAACTTGTAAACCCGCCGGCTATCGCTCTCTCTCCTCTCCTCTCTCTCCACTCTCTCTTTCTGGCACACAGAGACCTCTGATGCAGTGTTTCTTACCATGAAGGAGGGAGGATTTAAGAGGCAGGACTTATATAAGGGTCTTAGTACTCACCCCCACACATTCTGCATTAAGGAACATATTCTAGTAATACTTTCTAGTAATACATTCTAGTAATACTCCCTTCTTGAGAGAGGGAGACTGTACGTAGAGAGGGACAGGAGAGAGAGAGGCTGTACATAGAGAGGGACGAGAGAGAGAGAGGGACGAGAGAGAGAGAGGGACGAGAGAGAGAGAGGGACGAGAGAGAGCGAGAGAGAGAGGGACAAGAGAGCGAGAGGGACGGATGAGAGAGAGAGAGAGAGAGAGAAAGGGACGAGAGAGAGAGAGAGAGGGACGAGAGAGAGAGAGGGACGAGAGAGAGGGACGAGAGAGAGGGACGAGAGAGAGGTACGAGAGAGAGGGACGAGAGAGACGACAGAAAGGAACGAGAGGAATGAGAGAGAGAGAGAGGAACGAGAGGGATGAGAGAGAGAGAGACGAGAGAGAGAGGGATGAGAGAGAGGGACGAGAGAGAGGGACGAGAGAGACGAAAGAGAGAGAGGGACGAGAGAGACGAGGGAGAGAGGGACGAGCAAGAGCGGGACTAGAGAGAGGGACTAGAGACAGGTGGAGAAAGAGGGAAAGAGGGAAAGCCCCTTGAGAGGGAGAGGCTGTACAAAGAGAGGGAGAGAGGGGCTGTACAAAGAGAGGGAGAGAGGGGCTGTACGTAGAGAGGGACAGGAGAGAGAAAAAGAGAGAGAGAGAGAGAGAGAGCGAGAGAGGGACGGGAGAGAGAGAAGGACGAGAGAGAGAGGGACGAGAGAGAGAGAGCGAGGGACGAGAGAGAGAGAGGGACGAGAGAGAGAGAGGGACGAGAGAGAGAGAGACGAGAGAGAGAGGGACGAGCGAGAGAGGGACGAGCGAGAGAGGGACTAGAGACATGTGGAGAAAGAGGGAAAGAGGGAAAGCCCCTTGAGAGAGAGAGGCTGTACAAAGAGAGGGAGAGAGGGGCTGTACATAGAGAGGGACAGGAGTGAGAGAGAAAGGCTGTACGTCGAGAGGGACAGGAGAGGGAAAGAGAGGCTGTACGTAGAGAGGGACAGGAGAGAGAGAGAGGCTGTACGTAGAGAGGGACAGGAGAGAGAGAGAGGCTGTACGTAGAGAGGGACAGGAGAGGGAGAGAAAGGCTGTACGTAGAGAGGGACAGGAGAGGGAGAGAGAGGCTGTACGTAGAGAGGGACAGGAGAGAGAGAGAGGCTGTACGTAGAGAGGGACAGGAGAGAGAGAGAGAGGCTGTACGTAGAGAGGGACAGGAGAGGGAGAGAGGGGCTGTACATAGAGAGGGACAGGAGAGAGAGAGAGAGAGAGAGAGAGTAGAGAGGAACAGGAGAGAGAGAGGGGCTGTACGTAGAGAGGGACAGGAGAGAGGGAGAGTAGAGAGGAACAGGAGAGGGAGAGAGAGGGGCTGTATGTAGAGAGGGAGAAAGGCTGTATGTTGATGGACAGGAGAGGGAGAGAGGGGCTGTACGTAGAGAGGGACAGGAGAGAGAGAGAAAGAGAGAGAGGGGCTATACGTAGAGATGGACAGGAGAGGGAGAGAGAGAGAGAGAGAGAGAGAGGGACTGTACGTAGAGAGGAACAGGAGAGAGAGAGAGAGAGAGAGAGAGAGAGAGAGAGAGTAGAGAGGAACAGGAGAGGGAGAGAGAGGGGCTGTATGTAGAGAGGAACAGGAGAAATAGGGGCTGTACGTGGAGAGGAACAGGAGAGAGAGAGAGAGAGAGAGAGAGAGAGAGTAGAGAGGAACAGGAGAGAGAGGGGCTGTACGTAGAGAGGGACAGGAGAGAGGGAGAGTAGAGAGGAACAGGAGAGAGAGAGGGGCTGTACGTAGAGAGGGACAGGAGAGAGGGAGAGAGGGGCTGTGCGTAGAGAGGGGCAAGAGACAGAGGGAGGGGCTGTACGGAGAGAGGAAAAGAAGAGAGAGAAAGAGGGGCTGTACATAGAGAGGAACAGGAGAGAGAGAGAGAGGCTGTACGGAAAGAGGAACAGGAGAGAGAGAGAGAGAGAGAGAGAAGGGGGCTGTACGGAGAGAGGAAAAGAAGAGAGAGAGAGAGAGGGGCTGTATGGAGAGAGGAAAAAAGAGGCCTACAGACAGAGTGGATGCCAGAATGTGCTGAAGGGAGGGAGGTAGGGGGAAGAGGGTGGGAGTGGGGAGCTCTTCTGAGTGGTTACTTCTGCATGCGTAGCACTCTCTCTGTTCTGTTCTAAACACGTTACACATGGTGCTTCTTACTCACTCAGTCTCTCTCTCCTTCTCTCTCTCTCCTTCTCTCTCTCTCCTTCTCTCTATCGCTCTCTCTGTTCTGTTCTAAACACGTTACACATGGTGCTTCTTACTCACTCAGTCTCTCTCTCCTTCTCTCTCTCTCCTTCTCTCTCTCTCCTTCTCTCTCTCTCCTCTCTCTCTCCTTCTCTCAATCGCTCTCTCTGTTTCTTCACTCTTGTCCTGAATTCCAGGGAGACGTCCTCACGGTCATCAGACGAGCGGATGAAAACTGGATTGAAGGAAAGCTGGGAGACAAAGTTGTCATTTTCCCTTTCCAGTTCATTGAGGTTAGTCCTTTCTGTTTCTATGTAGTGAGAGTACCATGCGGTCAGATATGATTAACGTTGTGATACCTACCCTCTCAGGACCCTATACATTGGTATTATGTAATAAAGTCTTTACTGTAATGTGGTTAATACTGGCTCAGTGCTGGGGCAGTACTTTGATTCCTCTCAAATCTCTCCTCTTTGATTCATACTTAAATGTCAGGCCTTCTGCACTGCAGTGTACTGAGGCGAATAGAGCTAATCCTACTCTCTCTACTGAGTCTGGCTCAAATTGCTCCCTGACCCCTATAAAGTGCACTACTTCTACCAAGGGCCCTCTTCTCGTTCCTCATTTCCTATATGCCCCTCTTCTGTTCTATATTTAACCTTCCTTTCTTCTATCTAACACTCTTTCCTCTTTCCTCCTCTTCTTTCCTCTCCTCCTCCTCTTTCCTCTCCTCTTTCCTCTCCTCCTCTTTCCTCATGTTTCCTCTCATATCTCCTCTCCTCTTTCCTCTCCTCTTTCCT
>NW_021823139.1:0-55575 GCF_901001165.1 Salmo trutta
ATTTTGGACATTTTTCAAAAAATCACTAAAAATCGACAGTCCCACTTCTCTCATGTCACCATCAAGTCATGGAGAGGAACCACAGTCACTGCCCGGCCATCCCCAGTTCATAGGGACAGTCAATTTTGCATATCTTTAGTGTTTTTGAGCATGCCAAATTCGTGATGTTGAGGCCCATTGAATCATATTGCAAATGCGCATCAGTGCACATGGTGACCCGAAATGGGTTACCAGGAGTAATTTTTTAGAATGGTTTTAAATGCCTTTAGGGTGGTGCAAGGGGTGCACGGTTGGGTAGGGAGCACCTTCCATCAGTGCCCATCCAGTATGGGGCGCCCCTAGTCATTTTGGACATTTTTCCAAAAAATCGCTAAAAAACGACAATCCCACTTCTCTCATGTCACCATCAAGCCATGGAGAGGAACCACAGTCACTGCCCGGCCATCACCAGTTCATCGGGACAGTTAATTTTGCATTTCTGCAGTGTTTTTGAGCATGCCAAATTCGTGATGTTGAGGCCCATTGAATCATATTGCAAATGCGCATCAGTGCACATGGTGACCCGAAATGGGTTACCAGGAGTAATTTTTTAGAAGGGTTTTAAATGCCTTTAGGGTGGTGCAAGGGGTCCACGGTTGGGTAGTGAGCACCTTCCATCAGTGCCCATCCAGTATGGGGCGCCCCTAGTCATTTTGGACATTTTCAAAAAAATCGCTAAAAAATGACAATCCCACTTCTCTCATGTCACCATCAATTCATGGAGAGGAACCACAGTCACTGCCCGGCCATCCCCAGTTCATCGGGACAGTCAATTTTGCATATCTTTAGTGTTTTTGAGCATGCCAAATTCGTGATGTTGAGGCCCATTGAATCATATTGCAAATGCGCATCAGTGCACATGGTGACCCGAAATGGGTTACCAGGAGTAATTTTTTAGAATGGTTTTAAATGCCTTTAGGGTGGTGCAAGGGGTGCACGGTTGGGTAGGGAGCACCTTCCATCAGTGCCCATCCAGTATAAGGCGCCCCTAGTCATTTTGGACATTTTTCAAAAAATCGCTAAAAATCGACAGTCCCACTTCTCTCATGTCACCATCAAGTCATGGAGAGGAACCACAGTCACTGCCCGGCCATCCCCAGTTCATCGGGACAGTCAATTTTGCATATCTTTAGTGTTTTTGAGCATGCCAAATTCTTGATGTTGAGGCCCATTGAATCATATTGCAAATGCGCATCAGTGCACATGGTGACCCGAAATGGGTTACCAGGAGTAATTTTTTAGAATGGTTTTAAATGCCTTTAGGGTGGTGCAAGGGGTGCACGGTTGGGTAGGGAGCACCTTCCATCAGTGCCCATCCAGTATGGGGCGCCCCTAGTCATTTTGGACATTTTTCAAAAAATCACAAAAAAAACTCACCATCAAGCCATGGAGAGGAACCACAGTCACTGCACGGCCATCCCCAGTTCATCGGGACAGTCAATTATGCATTTCTGCAGTATTTTTGAGCATGCAAAATTTGTGATGCTAAATGCCCATTGAATCATATTGCAAACGTACCACGCAATATTGCAAATGTAACGCGCATTTGCAACATGATTCAACAGCAAAAAATATCACCAAAGTTGACATGATGAAATCAACACAACGAGCGATGGAGAGGAACCACAGTCACTGCACGGCCATCCCCAGTTCATCGGGACAGTCAATTATGCATTTCTGCAGTGGTTTTGAGCATGCCAAAGTTGTGATGCTAAATGCCCATTGAATCAGATTGCAAATGCGCATCCGTGTATTTGTAATATGATTCAACAGCAAAAAATATCACCAAAGTTGACATGATGAATCAACACAACGAGCGATGGAGAGGAACCACAGTCACTGCACGGCCATCCCCAGTTCATCGGGACAGTCAATTATGCATTTCTGCAGTGGTTTTGAGCATGCCAAAGTTGTGATGCTAAATGCCAATTGAATCATATTGCAAATGCGCATCCGTGTATTTGCAATATGATTCAACAGCAAAAAATATCACCAAAGGTGACATGATGAAATCAACACAACGAGCGATGGAGAGGAACCAGGAGCGTTCCTGAGGTCCTCCCGATCTGTGCAAGCCAACCTTGACCCTGTGGCATTAACCCTTCACAGTGAAAAGAAGGTGTTTAGATCAAACTGTGTGCAATGACTTCTCTCCCCATAGGAACACATAGACTATTCTCCAAAATTCAACCTGAAGCCTATGTGGGTTATGAGTGCCTTATGAACCTGTCTTCTACAACAATCCATCAGGCTACTGTGAGGTCTACCTGTGTCGATTCTAAGGTTCCTGTGACAACTGGAAGTGGTTAAAAACACCCAAGAGCTATCGTCATATAACCTGCACATAGTGAAAATCACGCAACTCAACCATCTGTTACTCAGTCAATTCTTAAAGTAGAGACTTCTTATTCAGGATTCTGTTTCTGTCTACCCCAAAGACAACGTGTGTGAAGCAAGAGCTTCCTGTGACAACCGGAAGTGGTTAAAAACAACCAAGAGCTATCGTCATATAACCTGCACATAGTGAAAATCACGCAACTCAACCATCTGTTACTCAGTCAATTCTTAAGGTAGAGACATCTTTTTCAGGATTCTGTTTATGTCTACCCCAAAGACAACGTGTGTTGAGTAAGAACTTCCTGTGACAACGGGAAGTGGTTAAAACAGCCTAGAGCTATTGTCATATGGACAACCTGCATATAGTGAAAATCACGCAACTCAACCATCTGTCATTCAGTCAATTCTTAAGGTAGAGACTTCTTATTCAGGATTCTGTTTATGTCTACCCCAAAGACAACGTGTGTGAAGCAAGAGCTTCCTGTGACAATCGGAAGTGGTTAAAAACACCCAAGAGCTATTGTCATTTGGCCACCTGCAGATAGTGAAAATCACGCAACTCAACCATCTGTTACTCAGTCAATTCTTAAGGTAGAGACTTCTTATTCAGGATTCTGTTTATGTCTACCCCAAAGACAACGTGTGAGAAGCAAGAGCTTCCTGTGACAACCGGAAGTGGTTAAAATCACCCAAGAGCTATTGTCATATTACGTGCACATAGTGAAAATCACGCAACTCAACCATCTGTTACTCAGTCAATTCTTAAGGTAGAGACTTCTTATTCAGGATTCTGTTTATGTCTACCCCAAAGACAACGTGTGTTGAGTAAGAACTTCCTGTGACAAGGGGAAGTGGTTAAAACAGCCTAGAGCTATTGTCATATTACGTGCGCATAGTGAAAATCACGCAACTCAACCATCTGTTACTCAGTCAATTCTTAAGGTAGAGACTTCTTATTCAGGATTATGTTTATGTCTACCCCAAAGACAACGTGTGTTGAGTAAGAACTTCCTGTGACAACTGGAAGTGGTTAAAACAGCCTAGAGCTATTGTCATATGGACAACCTGTATATAGTGAAAATCACGCAACTCAACCATCTGTCATTCAGTCAATTCTTAAGGTAGAGACTTCTTATTCAGGATTCTGTTTATGTCTACCCCAAAGACAACGTGTGTAAAGCAAGAGCTTCCTGTGACAACCGGAAGTGGTTAAAAACACCCAAGAGCTATTGTCATATTGCCACCTGCAGATAGTGAAAATCACGCAACTCAACCATCTGTTACTCAGTCAATTCTTAAGGTAGAGACTTCTTATTCAGGATTATGTTTATGTCTACCCCAAAGACAACGTGTGTTGAGTAAGAACTTCCTGTGACAACGGGAAGTGGTTAAAACAGCCTAGAGCTTTTGTCATATTGCCACCTGCAGATAGTGAAAATCACGCAACTCAACCATCTGTTACTCAATCAATTCTTAAGGTAGAGACCTCTTATTCAGGATTCTGTTTATGTCTACCCCAAAGACAACGTGTGTTGAGTAAGAACTTCCTGTGACAACGGGAAGTGGTTAAAACAGCCTAGAGCTATTGTCATATGGACAACCTGCATATAGTGAAAATCACGCAACTCAACCATCTGTCATTCAGTCAATTCTTAAGGTAGAGACTTCTTATTCAGGATTCTGTTTATGTCTACCCCAAAGACAACGTGTGTGAAGCAAGAGCTTCCTGTGACAATCGGAAGTGGTTAAAAACACCCAAGACCTATTGTCATTTGGCCACCTGCAGATAGTGAAAATCACGCAACTCAACCATCTGTTACTCAGTCAATTCTTAAGGTAGAGACTTCTTATTCGGGATTCTGTTTATGTCTACCCCAAAGACAACGTGTGAGAAGCAAGAGCTTCCTGTGACAACCGGAAGTGGTTAAAATCACCCAAGAGCTATTGTCATATTACGTGCACATAGTGAAAATGACGCAACTCAACCATCTGTTTCTCAGTCAATTCTTAAGGTAGAGACTTCTTATTCAGGATTCTGTTTATGTCTACCCCAAAGACAACGTGTGTTGAGTAAGAACTTCCTGTGCCAACGGGAAGTGGTTAAAACAGCCTAGAGCTATTGTCATATGGACAACCTGTATATAGTGAAAATCACGCAACTCAACCATCTGTCATTCAGTCAATTCTTAAGGTAGAGACTTCTTATTCAGGATTCTGTTTATGTCTACCCCAAAGACAACGTGTGTAAAGCAAGAGCTTCCTGTGACAACCGGAAGTGGTTAAAAACACCCAAGAGCTATTGTCATATTGCCACCTGCAGATAGTGAAAATCACGCAACTCAACCATCTGTTACTCAGTCAATTCTTAAGGTAGAGACTTCTTATTCAGGATTATGTTTATGTCTACCCCAAAGACAACGTGTGTTGAGTAAGAACTTCCTGTGACAACGGGAAGTGGTTAAAACAGCCTAGAGCTATTGTCATATTGCCACCTGCAGATAGTGAAAATCACGCAACTCAACCATCTGTTACTCAATCAATTCTTAAGGTAGAGACCTCTTATTCAGGATTCTGTTTATGTCTACCCCAAAGACAACGTGTGTTGAGTAAGAACTTCCTGTGACAACGGGAAGTGGTTAAAACAGCCTAGAGCTATTGTCATATGGACAACCTGCATATAGTGAAAATCACGCAACTCAACCATCTGTCATTCAGTCAATTCTTAAGGTAGAGACTTCTTATTCAGGATTCTGTTTATGTCTACCCCAAAGACAACGTGTGTGAAGCAAGAGCTTCCTGTGACAATCGGAAGTGGTTAAAAACACCCAAGACCTATTGTCATTTGGCCACCTGCAGATAGTGAAAATCACGCAACTCAACCATCTGTTACTCAGTCAATTCTTAAGGTAGAGACTTCTTATTCGGGATTCTGTTTATGTCTACCCCAAAGACAACGTGTGAGAAGCAAGAGCTTCCTGTGACAACCGGAAGTGGTTAAAATCACCCAAGAGCTATTGTCATATTACGTGCACATAGTGAAAATCACGCAACTCAACCATCTGTTTCTCAGTCAATTCTTAAGGTAGAGACTTCTTATTCAGGATTCTGTTTATGTCTACCCCAAAGACAACGTGTGTTGAGTAAGAACTTCCTGTGCCAACGGGAAGTGGTTAAAACAGCCTAGAGCTATTGTCATATGGACAACCTGTATATAGTGAAAATCACGCAACTCAACCATCTGTCATTCAGTCAATTCTTAAGGTAGAGACTTCTTATTCAGGATTCTGTTTATGTCTACCCCAAAGACAACGTGTGTAAAGCAAGAGCTTCCTGTGACAACCGGAAGTGGTTAAAAACACCCAAGAGCTATTGTCATATTGCCACCTGCAGATAGTGAAAATCACGCAACTCAACCATCTGTTACTCAATCAATTCTTAAGGTAGAGACCTCTTATTCAGGATTCTGTTTATGTCTACCCCAAAGACAACGTGTGTGAAGCAAGAGCTTCCTGTGACAACCGGAAGTGGTTAAAATCACCCAAGAGCTATTGTCATATTACGTGCGCATAGTGAAAATCACGCAACTCAACCATCTGTTACTCAGTCAATTCTTAAGGTAGAGACTTCTTATTCAGGATTCTGTTTATGTCTACCCCAAAGACAACGTGTGTGAAGCAAGAGCTTCCTGTGACAACCGGAAGTGGTTAAAAATAGCCTAGAGCTATTGTCATATTGCCACCTGCAGATAGTGAAAATCACGCAACTCAACCATCTGTTATTCAGTCAATTCTTAAGGTAGAGACTTCTTATTCAGGATTCTGTTTATGTCTACCCCAAAGACAACGTGTGTGAAGCAAGAGCTTCCTGTGACAACCGGAAGTGGTTAAAATCACCCAAGTGCTATTGTCATATTACGTGCGCATAGTGAAAATCACGCAACTCAACCATCTGTTACTCAGTCAATTCTTAAGGTAGAGACTTCTTATTCAGGATTCTGTTTATGTCTACCCCAAAGACAACGTGTGTGAAGCAAGAGCTTCCTGTGACAACCGGAAGTGGTTAAAATCACCCAAGAGCTATTGTCATATTACGTGCGCATAGTGAAAATCACGCAACTCAACCATCTGTTTCTCAGTCAATTCTTAAGGTAGAGACTTCTTATTCAGGATTCTGTTTATGTCTACCCCAAAGACAACGTGTGTTGAGTAAGAACTTCCTGTGACAACGGGAAGTGCTTAAAAATAGCCTAGAGCTATTGTCATATTGCCACCTGCAGATAGTGAAAATTACGCAACTCAACCATCTGTTTCTCAGTCAATTCTTAAGGTAGAGACTTCTTATTCAGGATTCTGTTTATGTCTACCCCAAAGACAACGTGTGTGAAGCAAGAGCTTCCTGTGACAACCGGAAGGGGTTAAAAACACCCAAGAGCTATTGTCATATTGCCACCTGCAGATAGTGAAAATCACGCAACTCAACCATCTGTTACTCCTGTGACAACCGGAAGTGGTTAAAAATAGCCTAGAGCTATTGTCATATTGCCACCTGCAGATAGTGAAAATCACACAACTCAACCATCTGTTTCTCAGTCAATTCTTAAGGTAGAGACTTCTTATTCAGGATTCTGTTTATGTCTACCCCAAAGACAACGTGTGTGAAGCAAGAGCTTCCTGTGACAACCGGAAGTGGTTAAAAACACCCAAGAGCTATTGTCATATTGCCACTTGCAGATAGTGAAAATCACGCAACTCAACCATCTGTTACTCAGTCAATTCTTAAGGTAGAGACTTCTTATTCAGGATTCTGTTTATGTCTACCCCAAAGACAACGTGTGTGAAGCAAGAGCTTCCTGTGACAACCGGAAGTGGTTAAAATCACCCAAGAGCTATTGTCATATTACGTGCGCATATTGAAAATCACGCAACTCAACCATCTGTTTCTCAGTCAATTCTTAAGGTAGAGACTTCTTATTCAGGATTCTGTTTATGTCTACCCCAAAGACAACGTGTGTAAAGCAAGAGCTTCCTGTGACAACCGGAAGTGGTTAAAATCACCCAAGTGCTATTGTCATATTACGTGCGCATAGTGAAAATCACGCAACTCAACCATCTGTTACTCAGTCAATTCTTAAGGTAGAGACTTCTTATTCAGGATTCTGTTTATGTCTACCCCAAAGACAACGTGTGTGAAGCAAGAGCTTCCTGTGACAACCGGAAGTGGTTAAAATCACCCAAGAGCTATTGTCATATTACGTGCGCATAGTGAAAATCACGCAACTCAACCATCTGTTTCTCAGTCAATTCTTAAGGTAGAGACTTCTTATTCAGGATTCTGTTTATGTCTACCCCAAAGACAACGTGTGTTGAGTAAGAACTTCCTGTGACAACGGGAAGTGCTTAAAAATAGCCTAGAGCTATTGTCATATTGCCACCTGCAGATAGTGAAAATTACGCAACTCAACCATCTGTTTCTCAGTCAATTCTTAAGGTAGAGACTTCTTATTCAGGATTCTGTTTATGTCTACCCCAAAGACAACGTGTGTGAAGCAAGAGCTTCCTGTGACAACCGGAAGGGGTTAAAAACACCCAAGAGCTATTGTCATATTGCCACCTGCAGATAGTGAAAATCACGCAACTCAACCATCTGTTACTCCTGTGACAACCGGAAGTGGTTAAAAATAGCCTAGAGCTATTGTCATATTGCCACCTGCAGATAGTGAAAATCACACAACTCAACCATCTGTTTCTCAGTCAATTCTTAAGGTAGAGACTTCTTATTCAGGATTCTGTTTATGTCTACCCCAAAGACAACGTGTGTGAAGCAAGAGCTTCCTGTGACAACCGGAAGTGGTTAAAAACACCCAAGAGCTATTGTCATATTGCCACCTGCAGATAGTGAAAATCACGCAACTCAACCATCTGTTACTCAGTCAATTCTTAAGGTAGAGACTTCTTATTCAGGATTCTGTTTATGTCTACCCCAAAGACAACGTGTGTGAAGCAAGAGCTTCCTGTGACAACCGGAAGTGGTTAAAATCACCCAAGAGCTATTGTCATATTACGTGCGCATATTGAAAATCACGCAACTCAACCATCTGTTTCTCAGTCAATTCTTAAGGTAGAGACTTCTTATTCAGGATTCTGTTTATGTCTACCCCAAAGACAACGTGTTTGAAGCAAGAGCTTCCTGTGACAACCGGAAGTGGTTAAAATCACCCAAGAGCTATTGTCATATTACTTGCGCATAGTGAAAATCACGCAACTCAACCATCTGTTACTCAGTCAATTCTTAAGGTAGAGACTTCTTATTCAGGATTCTGTTTATGTCTACCCCAAAGACAACGTGTGTGAAGCAAGAGCTTCCTGTGACAACCGGAAGTGGTTAAAAACACCCAAGAGCTATTGTCATATTGCCACCTGCAGATAGTGAAAATCATACAACTCAACCATGTGTCATTCAGTCAATTCTTAAGGTAGAGACTTCATATTCAGGATTCTGTATATGCCTACCCCAAAGACAACGTGTGTCTATTCTTCTTGCAAAAAAAACAAAAACACACACACACAATTTGGCCATAGGTACATAGTGTGGGGCTTAGAGGCTTATATCGCCTTCAATAGTTACTTTCGTTCAAACAATTCATGAACCGTCAGACCTAGAGCTCCGAAATTTTAGAAACCTGTTCTAGAGCTCAAGTTGATAGTGCACGGTGATTTATGGGGCTCTAGAAGGTTCTCTGACCGAGAAACCACCTCGTACATTTGCAATACTTTCAATTCATTTTCAATATCACGGACATGGCGACATATAGAAATGTCCCAGAGTCGCAAGACTAGGTGCATTGAAACCGCCTCGGCCCATAAAGACGGACCCCAATGTCTCTGTCCGATAGCTCATTCAGGGACCCCGTAGTAACGCCCTGAAAAAGTGGATTTTCAGCACCAATTAAGGCCATTGCTCGGGCACCGAATGACCTATCGAGCCGAAACTTGGGATTCGGGGTCGCCTCACATAGGCCTGCACATAATGTCAGAGCTGGACCCGCAGCTATAACGTAACTATGTGTTTTATGTTTTTTTATGGTTAAAATTGAAAGCACTGTGAATTATGGGCCTTCTCTGACATATGTGATAGTTGGCTTCTATACGAGTTGGAAAAAGTGGATTTGGTGTCAGATGCTATCAGTTTGGTGTCAAAATGACATCTAATTGACTGATGGACGCTGACTGCTGGGTGACGAGCAATGGAGAGGAACCACAGTCACTGCACGGCCATCCCGAGATCATCGGGCCAGTCAATTATGCATTCTGAGCATGTCAAATTCGTTAAAAATGTTAAAAGCAACAGAGTCCCACTTCTCCCTCATCATACATGACAAGTAGACCATCTGCGTTGATTGATGGCTCAACATAGGGATATATATCATTTGGGCAGTATAAATGCCATTTGGACCATGGTTCACTGACTTTTGGGTTTGGAAACCGACTTCCTATGATCGTCCATGGCAAACGGACAAACATACTGATTTGGCACATTCAATACTTTCATACATGTATAATTGACAAAAAAAGAATTGGACATTTCATTTGCACATTTCTAATGGCATTTGGCAAAAAATATAAATATGTCACTTTTGACTTCCTATGAAATCATATTCCAAATGCAGAAATCATATGCCTTATGCACAAGCAAATATGTCACTTTTGACTTCCTATGAAATCATATTCCAAATGCACAAAACATATGCCTTATGCACAAGCAAAAACAACCCAAAAAATTATGTCAATAAAATATGTCAAAAGTATGTCCATACAGCTCTTATACATGTGTAATTGACATAAAAATCAAAAATATTTCGAAAAACGGTCCAGAAACCACTTTTTAGTGTTGAAAAGTTTTCAAAAAATATGTCATTTTTTCAAAATTTGACTCTTGGGACTTGAATTGTGTTACATTTGCAATATGAAAATTCACTGCGGAGAGCTCTAGCTATCTTTTGGATATTTGCTGTAATTTGGCACATGTAATACTTCCACAAGTGACAAAAAAAAGCATTGGATATGACATTTTGCAAATTGCCATCGGAAAATTGCCATATGATTGGCCCGGAGATGGGCCGCTTTGGGTGGTTTTTGCAATCGTGTGTATGATTCGTGCTATGCCAATATGTTGCCATGTTATTTTGTCCAAATCAGGGGGGTATTCCCTTACATCGAGATTAAACAGTACAGCATAATGGTACTTACAGAGTGACTCAAACATGACTTAGACCTTGTTTTTGAAAAACGGTTTATTTCTGTATTTCATGATTGCAACTTGCTGAAAAGTGTCAACAATGTTCCTTTCATCGAGATTAAACAGTACAGCATAATGGTACTTACAGAGTGACTCAAACATGACTTAGACCTTGTTTTTGAAAAACTGTTTATTTCTGTATTTCATGATTGCAACTTGCTGAAAAGTGTCAACAGTGCTCCTATCATCCTGATTAAGCAGTACAGCAAAAATGGTACTTACAGAGTGCATCAAACATGATTTAGGCCTTGTTTGTGAAAAACGGTTTATTTCTGTATTTCATGATTGCAACTTGCTGAAAAGTGTCAACAATGTTCCTTTCATCGAGATTAAACAGTACAGCAAAATGGTACTTACAGAGTGACTCAAACCTTGTTTTCAAAAAACTGTTTATTTCTGTATTCCTTTCATCGAGTTTAAACAGGACAGCAAAATGGTACTTAACAGAATGACCTTGTTTTTGAAAAACGGTTTATTTCTGTATTACATGATTGCAACTTGCTGAAAAGTGTCAACAGTGCTCCTATCATCCCGATTAAGCAGTACAGCAAAAATGGTACTCACAGAGTGCATCAACCATGATTTAGGCCTTGTTTGTGAAAAACGGTTTATTTCTGTTTTTCATGATTGCAACTTGCTGAAAAGTGTCAACAATGTTCCTTTCATCGAGATTAAACAGTACAGCAAAATGGTAGTTACAGAGTGACTCAAACATGACTTAGACCTTGTTTGTGAAAAACGGTTTTTTTTCTGTATTCCATGATTGCAACTTGCTGAAAAGTGTCAACAATGTTCCTTTCATCGAGATTAAACAGTACAGCAAAATGGTACTTACAGAGTGACTCAAACATGACTTAGACCTTGTTTTCGAAAAAACGGTTTATTTCTGTATTTCATGATTGCAACTTGCTGAAAAGTGTCAACAGTGTTCCTTTCATCGAGATTAAACAGTACAGCATTATGGTACTTACAGAGTGACTCAAACATGACTTAGACCTTGTTTTTGAAAAACTGTTTATTTCTGTATTTCATGATTGCAACTTGCAGAAAAGTGTCAACAGTGCTCCTATCATCCTGATTAAGCAGTACAGCAAAAATGGTACTCACAGAGTGCATCAAACATTATTTAGGCCTTGTTTGTGAAAAATGGTTTATTTCTGTATTTCATGATTGCAACTTGCTGAAAAGTGTCAACAATGTTCCTTTCATCGAGATTAAACAGTACAGCAAAATGGTACTTACAGAGTGACTCAAACCTTGTTTTGAAAAACTGTTTATTTCTGTATTCCTTTCATCGAGTTTAAACAGTACAGCAAAATGGTTCTTAACAGAATGACCTTGATTTTGAAAAAGTGTTTATTTCTGTATTACATGATTGCACTTGCTGAAAAGTGTCAACAGTGCTCCTATCATCCTGATTAAGCAGTACAGCAAAAATGGTACTTACAGAGTGCATCAAACATGACTTAGACCTTGTTTGTGAAAAACGGTTTATTTCTGTATTTCATGATTGCAACTTGCTGAAAAGTGTCAACAATGTTCCTTTCATCGAGATTAAACAGTACAGCAAAATGATACTTACAGAGTGACTCAAACATGACTTTGACCTTGTTTTTGAAAAAATGTTTATTTCTGTATTTCATGATTGCAACTTGCTGAAAGTGTCAACAATGTTCCTTTCATCGAGATTAAACAGTACAGCAAAATGGTACTTAACAGAATGACCTTGATTTTGAAAAGTGTTTATTTCTGTATTACATGATTGCACTTGCTGAAAAGTGTCAACAGTGCTCCTATCATCCTGATTAAGCAGTACAGCAAAAATGGTACTTCCAGAGTGCATCAAACATGACTTAGACCTTGTTTGTGAAAAACGGTTTATTTCTGTATTTCATGATTGCAACTTGCTGAAAAGTGTCAACAATGTTCCTTTCATCGAGATTAAACAGTACAGCAAAATGGTACTTACAGAGTGACTCAAACATGACTTAGACCTTGTTTTTGAAAAACGGTTTATTTCTGTATTTCATGATTGCAACTTGCTGAAAAGTGTCAACAATGTTCCTTTCATCGAGTTTAAACAGTACAGCAAAATGGTACTTACAGAGTTACTCAAACATGATTTAGAACTTGTTTTTGAAAAACCGTTTATTTCTGTATTTCATGATTGCAACTTGCTGAAAAGTGTCAACAATGTTCCTTTCATCGAGATTAAACAGTACAGCATAATGGTACTTACAGAGTGACTCAAACATGACTTAGACCTTGTTTTTGAAAAACTGTTTATTTCTGTATTACATGATTGCAACTTGCTGAAAAGTGTCAACAGTGCTCCTATCATCCTGATTAAACAGTACAGCAAAAATGGTACTCACAGAGTGCATCAAACATTATTTAGGCCTTGTTTGTGAAAAACGGTTTATTTCTGTATTTCATGATTGCAACTTGCTGAAAAGTGTCAACAATGTTCCTTTCATCGAGATTAAACAGTACAGCAAAATGGTACTTACAGAGTGACTCAAACCTTGTTTTGAAAAACTGTTTATTTCTGTATTCCTTTCATCGAGTTTAAACAGTACAGCAAAATGTTTCTTAACAGAATGACCTTGATTTTGAAAAAGTGTTTATTTCTGTATTACATGATTGCACTTGCTGAAAAGTGTCAACAGTGCTCCTATCATCCTGATTAAGCAGTACAGCAAAAATGGTACTTACTGAGTGCATCAAACATGACTTAGACCTTGATTTTGAAAAAGTGTTTATTTCTGTATTACATGATTGCACTTGCTGAAAAGTGTCAACAGTGGTCCTATCATCCTGATTAAGCAGTACAGCAAAAATGGTACTCACAGAGTGCATCAAACATTATTTAGGCCTTGTTTGTGAAAAACGGTTTATTTCTGTATTTCATGATTGCAACTTGCTGAAAAGTGTCAACAATGTTCCTTTCATCGAGATTAAACAGTACAGCAAAATGGTACTTACAGAGTGACTCAAACCTTGTTTTGAAAAACTGTTTATTTCTGTATTCCTTTCATCGAGTTTAAACAGTACAGCAAAATGGTTCTTAACAGAATGACCTTGATTTTGAAAAAGTGTTTATTTCTGTATTACATGATTGCACTTGCTGAAAAGTGTCAACAGTGCTCCTATCATCCTGATTAAGCAGTACAGCAAAAATGGTACTTACAGCGTGCATCAAACATGACTTAGACCTTGTTTGTGAAAAACGGTTTATTTCTGTATTTCATGATTGCAACTTGCTGAAAAGTGTCAACAATGTTCCTTTCATCGAGATTAAACAGTACAGCAAAATGATACTTACAGAGTGACTCAAACATGACTTTGACCTTGTTTTTGAAAAAATGTTTATTTCTGTATTTCATGATTGCAACTTGCTGAAAAGTGTCAACAATGTTCCTTTCATCGAGATTAAACAGTACAGCAAAATGGTACTTAACAGAATGACCTTGATTTTGAAAAGTGTTTATTTCTGTATTACATGATTGCACTTGCTGAAAAGTGTCAACAGTGCTCCTATCATCCTGATTAAGCAGTACAGCAAAAATGGTACTTCCAGAGTGCATCAAACATGACTTAGACCTTGTTTGTGAAAAACGGTTTATTTCTGTATTTCATGATTGCAACTTGCTGAAAAGTGTCAACAATGTTCCTTTCATCGAGTTTAAACAGTACAGCAAAATGGTACTTACAGAGTGACTCAAACATGACTTAGACCTTGTTTTTGAAAAACGGTTTATTTCTGTATTTCATGATTGCAACTTGCTGAAGAGTGTTAACAATGTTCCTTTCATCGAGTTTAAACAGTACAGCAAAATGGTCTTACAGAGTTACTCAAACATGATTTAGAACTTGTTTTTGAAAAACCGTTTATTTCAGTATTACATGATTGCAACTTGCTGAAAAGTGTCAACAATGTTCCTTTCATCGAGTTTAAACAGTACAGCATAATGGTACTTACAGAGTGACTCAAACATGACTTAGACCTTGTTTTTGAAAAACTGTTTATTTCTGTATTACATGATTGCAACTTGCTGAAAAGTGTCAACAGTGCTCCTATCATCCTGATTAAGCAGTACAGCAAAAATGGTACTCACAGAGTGCATCAAACATTATTTAGGCCTTGTTTGTGAAAAACGGTTTATTTCTGTATTTCATGATTGCAACTTGCTGAAAAGTGTCAACAATGTTCCTTTCATCGAGATTAAACAGTACAGCAAAATGGTACTTACAGAGTGACTCAAACCTTGTTTTGAAAAACTGTTTATTTCTGTATTCCTTTCATCGAGTTTAAACAGTACAGCAAAATGTTTCTTAACAGAATGACCTTGATTTTGAAAAAGTGTTTATTTCTGTATTACATGATTGCACTTGCTGAAAAGTGTCAACAGTGCTCCTATCATCCTGATTAAGCAGTACAGCAAAAATGGTACTTACTGAGTGCATCAAACATGACTTAGACCTTGATTTTGAAAAAGTGTTTATTTCTGTATTACATGATTGCACTTGCTGAAAAGTGTCAACAGTGCTCCTATCATCCTGATTAAGCAGTACAGCAAAAATGGTACTCACAGAGTGCATCAAACATGATTTAGGCCTTGTTTGTGAAAAACGGTTTATTTCTGTATTTCATGATTGCAACTTGCTGAAAAGTGTCAACAATGTTCCTTTCATCGAGATTAAACAGCACAGCAAAATGGTACTTACAGAGTGACTCAAACCTTGTTTTTGAAAAACTGTTTATTTCTGTATTCCTTTCATCGAGTTTAAACAGTACAGCAAAATGGTTCTTAACAGAATGACCTTGATTTTGAAAAAGTGTTTATTTCTGTATTACATGATTGCACTTGCTGAAAAGTGTCAACAGTGCTCCTATCATCCTGATTAAGCAGTACAGCAAAAATGGTACTTACAGAGTGCATCAAACATGACTTAGACCTTGTTTGTGAAAAACGGTTTATTTCTGTATTACATGATTGCAACTTGCTGAAAAGTGTCAACAGTGCTCCTATCATCCTGATTAAGCAGTACAGCAAAAATGGTACTTACAGAGTGCATCAAACATGACTTAGACCTTGTTTTTGAAAAACTGTTTATTTCTGTATTTCATGATTGCAACTTGCTGAAAAGTGTCAACAGTGTTCCTTTCATCGAGTTTAAACAGTACAGCAAAATGGTACTTAACAGAATGACCTTGTTTTTGAAAAACTGTTTATTTCTGTATTACATGATTGCAACTGGCTGAAAAGTGTCAACAGTGCTCCTATCATCCTGATTAAGCAGTACAGCAAATATGGTACTTACAGAGTGCATCAAACATGACTTAGACCTTGTTTTTGAAAAACTGTTTATTTCTGTATTTCATGATTGCAACTTGCTGAAAAGTGTCAACAGTGTTCCTTTCATCGAGTTTAAACAGTACAGCAAAATGGTACTTAACAGAATGACCTTGTTTTTGAAAAACTGTTTATTTCTGTATTACATGATTGCAACTTGCTGAAAAGTGTCAACAGTGCTCCTATCATCCTGATTAAGCAGTACTCAAAAATGGTACTTACAGAGTGCATCAAACATGACTTAGACCTTGTTTGTGAAAAACGGTTTATTTCTGTATTTCATGATTGCAACTTGCTGAAAAGTGTCAACAATGTTCCTTTCATCGAGATTAAACAGTACAGCAAAATGGTACTTACAGAGTGACTCAAACCTTGTTTTGAAAAACTGTTTATTTCTGTATTCCTTTCATCGAGTTTAAACAGTACAGCAAAATGTTTCTTAACAGAATGACCTCGATTTTTTGAAAAAGTGTTTATTTCTGTATTACATGATTGCACTTGCTGAAAAGTGTCAACAGTGCTCCTATCATCCTGATTAAGCAGTACAGCAAAAATGGTACTTACTGAGTGCATCAAACATGACTTAGACCTTGATTTTGAAAAAGTGTTTATTTCTGTATTACATGATTGCACTTGCTGAAAAGTGTCAACAGTGCTCCTATCATCCTGATTAAGCAGTACAGCAAAAATGGTACTCACAGAGTGCATCAAACATGATTTAGGCCTTGTTTGTGAAAAACTGTTTATTTCTGTATTTCATGATTGCAACTTGCTGAAAAGTGTCAACAATGTTCCTTTCATCGAGATTAAACAGTACAGCAAAATGGTACTTACAGAGTGACTCAAACCTTGTTTTGAAAAACTGTTTATTTCTGTATTCCTTTCATTGAGTTTAAACAGTACAGTAAAATGTTTCTTAACAGAATGACCTTGTTTTTGAAAAACTGTTTATTTCTGTATTACATGATTGCAACTTGCTGAAAAGTGTCAACAGTGCTCCTATCATCCTGATTAAGCAGTACAGCAAATATGGTACTTACAGAGTGCATCAAACATGACTTAGACCTTGTTTTTGAAAAACTGTTTATTTCTGTATTTCATGATTGCAACTTGCTGAAAAGTGTCAACAGTGTTCCTTTCATCGAGTTTAAACAGTACAGCAAAATGGTACTTAACAGAATGACCTTGTTTTTGAAAAACTGTTTATTTCTGTATTACATGATTGCAACTTGCTGAAAAGTGTCAACAGTGCTCCTATCATCCTGATTAAGCAGTACAGCAAAAATGGTACTCACAGAGTGCATCAAACATTATTTAGGCCTTGTTTGTGAAAAATGGTTTATTTCTGTATTTCATGATTGCAACTTGCTGAAAAGTGTCAACAATGTTCCTTTCATCGAGATTAAACAGTAAAGCAAAATGGTACTTACAGAGTGACTCAAACATGACTTTGACCTTGTTTTTGAAAAAATGTTTATTTCTGTATTTCATGATTGCAACTTGCTGAAAAGTGTCAATAATGTTCCTTTCATCGAGATTAAACAGTACAGCAAAATGGTACTTAACAGAATGACCTTGATTTTGAAAAGTGTTTATTTCTGTATTACATGATTGCACTTGCTGAAAAGTGTCAACAGTGCTCCTATCATCCTGATTAAGCAGTACAGCAAAAATGGTACTTCCAGAGTGCATCAAACATGACTTAGACCTTGTTTGTGAAAAACGTTTTTTTTCTGTATTTCATGATTGCAACTTGCTGAAAAGTGTCAACAATGTTCCTTTCATCGAGATTAAACAGTACAGCAAAATGGTACTTACAGAGTGACTCAAACATGACTTAGACCTTGTTTTTGAAAAACGGTTTATTTCTGTATTTCATGATTGCAACTTGCTGAAAAGTGTCAACAATGTTCCTTTCATCGAGTTTAAACAGTACAGCAAAATGGTCTTACAGAGTTACTCAAACATGATTTAGAACTTGTTTTTGAAAAACCGTTTATTTCTGTATTTCATGATTGCAACTTGCTGAAAAGTGTCAACAATGTTCCTTTCATCGAGATTAAACAGTACAGCATAATGGTACTTACAGAGTGACTCAAACATGACTTAGACCTTGTTTTTGAAAAACTGTTTATTTCTGTATTACATGATTGCAACTTGCTGAAAAGTGTCAACAGTGCTCCTATCATCCTGATTAAGCAGTACAGCAAAAATGGTACTCACAGAGTGCATCAAACATTATTTAGGCCTTGTTTGTGAAAAACGGTTTATTTCTGTATTTCATGATTGCAACTTGCTGAAAAGTGTCAACAATGTTCCTTTCATCGAGATTAAACAGTACAGCAAAATGGTACTTACAGAGTGACTCAAACCTTGTTTTTGAAAAACTGTTTATTTCTCTATTCCTTTCATCGAGTTTAAACAGTACAGCAAAATGGCTCTTAACAGAATGACCTTGATTTTGAAAAAGTGTTTATTTCTGTATTACATGATTGCACTTGCTGAAAAGTGTCAACAGTGCTCCTATCATCCTGATTAAGCAGTACAGCAAAAATGGTACTTACAGAGTGCATCAAACATGACTTAGACCTTGTTTGTGAAAAACGGTTTATTTCTGTATTACATGATTGCAACTTGCTGAAAAGTGTCAACAGTGCTCCTATCATCCTGATTAAGCAGTACAGCAAAAATGGTACTTACAGAGTGCATCAAACATGACTTAGACCTTGTTTTTGAAAAACTGTTTATTTCTGTATTTCATGATTGCAACTTGCTGAAAAGTGTCAACAGTGTTCCTTTCATCGAGTTTAAACAGTACAGCAAAATGGTACTTATCAGAATGACCTTGTTTTTGAAAAACTGTTTATTTCTGTATTACATGATTGCAACTTGCTGAAAAGTGTCAACAGTGCTCCTATCATCCTGATTAAGCAGTACAGCAAATATGGTACTTACAGAGTGCATCAAACATGACTTAGACCTTGTTTTTGAAAAACAGTTTATTTCTGTATTTCATGATTGCAACTTGCTGAAAAGTGTCAACAATGTTCATTTCATCGAGATTACACAGTACAGCAAAATGGTACTTACAGAGTGACTCAAACATGACTTAGACCTTGTTTTTGAAAAACTGTTTATTTCTGTATTTCATGATTGCAACTTGCTGAAAAGTGTCAACAGTGTTCCTTTCATCGAGTTTAAACAGTACAGCAAAATGTTACTTAACAGAATGACCTTGTTTTTGAAAAAGTGTTTATTTCTGTATTTCATGATTGCAACTTGCTGAAGAGTGTTAACAATGTTCCTTTTATCGAGTTTAAACAGTACAGCAAAATGGTACTTACAGAGTGACTCAAACTTGACTTAGACCTTGTTTTTGAAAAACGGTTTATTTCTGTATTTCATGATTGCAACTTGCTGAAGAGTGTTAACAATGTTCCTTTCATCGAGTTTAAACAGTACAGCAAAATGGTACTTAACAGAGTGACCTTGTTTTTGAAAAAATGTTTATTTCTGTATTTCATGATTGCAACTTGCTGAAAAGTGTCAACAGTGCTCCTATCATCCTGATTAAGCAGTACAGCAAAAATGGTACTTACAGAGTGCATCAAACATGACTTAGACCTTGTTTGTGAAAAACTGTTTTTTTCTGTATTTCATGATTGCAACTTGCTGAAAAGTTTCAACAATGTTCCTTTCATCGAGATTAAACAGTACAGCAAAATGGTACTTACAGAGTGACTCAAACATGACTTAGACCTTGTTTTTGAAAAACGGTTTATTTCTGTATTTCATGATTGCAACTTGCTGAAAAGTGTCAACAATGTTCCTTTCATCGAGATTAAACAGTACAGCAAAATGGTACTTACAGAGTGACTCAAACATGACTTTGACCTTGTTTTTGAAAAAATGTTTATTTCTGTATTTCATGATTGCAACTTGCTGAAAAGTGTCAACAATGTTCCTTTCATCGAGATTAAACAGTACAGCAAAATGGTACTTACAGAGTGACTCAAACATGACTTAGACCTTGTTTTTGAAAAACTGTTTATTTCTGTATTACATGATTGCAACTTGCTGAAAAGTGTCAACAGTGCTCCTATCATCCTGATTAAGCAGTACAGCAAAAATGGTACTCACAGAGTGCATCAAACATTATTTAGGCCTTGTTTGTGAAAAACGGTTTATTTCTGTATTTCATGATTGCAACTTGCTGAAAAGTGTCAACAATGTTCCTTTCATCGAGATTAAACAGTACAGCAAAATGGTACTTACAGAGTGACTCAAACATGACTTAGACCTTGTTTTTGAAAAACGATTTATTTCTGTATTTCATGATTGCAACTTGCTGAAAAGTGTCAACAATGTTCCTTTCATCGAGATTAAACAGTACAGCATAATGGTACTTACAGAGTGACTCAAACATGACTTAGACCTTGTTTTTGAAAAACTGTTTATTTCTGTATTACATGATTGCAACTTGCTGAAAAGTGTCAACAGTGCTCCTATCATCCTGATTAAGCAGTACAGCAAAAATGGTACTCACAGAGTGCATTAAACATTATTTAGGCCTTGTTTGTGAAAAACGGTTTATTTCTGTATTTCATGATTGCAACTTGCTGAAAAGTGTCAACAATGTTCCTTTCATCGAGATTAAACAGTACAGCAAAATGGTACTTACAGAGTGACTCAAACCTTGTTTTGAAAAATTGTTTATTTCTGTATTCCTTTCATCGAGTTTAAACAGTACAGCAAAATGTTTCTTAAAAGAATGACCTTAATTTTGAAAAAGTGTTTATTTCTGTATTACATGATTGCACTTGCTGAAAAGTGTCAACAGTGCTCCTATCATCCTGATTAAGCAGTACAGCAAAAATGGTACTTACAGAGTGCATCAAACATGACTTAGACCTTGATTTTGAAAAAGTGTTTATTTCTGTATTACATGATTGCACTTGCTGAAAAGTGTCAACAGTGCTCCTATCATCCTGATTAAGCAGTACAGCAAAAATGGTACTCACAGAGTGCATCAAACATGATTTAGGCCTTGTTTGTGAAAAACGGTTTATTTCTGTATTTCATGATTGCAACTTGCTGAAAAGTGTCAACAATGTTCCTTTCATCGAGATTAAACAGTACAGCAAAATGGTACTTACAGAGTGACTCAAACCTTGTTTTTGAAAAACTGTTTATTTCTGTATTCCTTTCATCGAGTTTAAACAGTACAGCAAAATGGTTCTTAACAGAATGACCTTGATTTTGAAAAAGTGTTTATTTCTGTATTACATGATTGCAAATGCTGAAAAGTGTCAACAGTGCTCCTATCATCCTGATTAAGCAGTACAGCAAAAATGGTACTTACAGAGTGCATCAAACATGACTTAGACCTTGTTTGTGAAAAACGGTTTATTTCTGTATTACATGATTGCAACTTGCTGAAAAGTGTCAACAGTGCTCCTATCATCCTGATTAAGCAGTACAGCAAAAATGGTACTTACAGAGTGCATCAAACATGACTTAGACCTTGTTTTTGAAAAACTGTTTATTTCTGTATTTCATGATTGCAACTTGCTGAAAAGTGTCAACAGTGTTCCTTTCATCGAGTTTAAACAGTACAGCAAAATGGTACTTATCAGAATGACCTTGTTTTTGAAAAACTGTTTATTTCTGTATTACATGATTGCAACTTGCTGAAAAGTGTCAACAGTGCTCCTATCATCCTGATTAAGCAGTACAGCAAATATGGTACTTACAGAGTGCATCAAACATGACTTAGACCTTGTTTTTGAAAAACTGTTTATTTCTGTATTTCATGATTGCAACTTGCTGAAAAGTGTCAACAATGTTCATTTCATCGAGATTACACAGTACAGCAAAATGGTACTTACAGAGTGACTCAAACATGACTTAGACCTTGTTTTTGAAAAACTGTTTATTTCTGTATTTCATGATTGCAACTTGCTGAAAAGTGTCAACAGTGTTCCTTTCATCGAGTTTAAACAGTACAGCAAAATGTTACTTAACAGAATGACCTTGTTTTTGAAAAAGTGTTTATTTCTGTATTTCATGATTGCAACTTGCTGAAGAGTGTTAACAATGTTCCTTTTATCGAGTTTAAACAGTACAGCAAAATGGTACTTACAGAGTGACTCAAACTTGACTTAGACCTTGTTTTTGAAAAACGGTTTATTTCTGTATTTCATGATTGCAACTTGCTGAAAAGTGTTAACAATGTTCCTTTCATCGAGTTTAAACAGTACAGCAAAATGGTACTTAACAGAGTGACCTTGTTTTTGAAAAACTGTTTATTTCTGTATTTCATGATTGCAACTTGCTGAAAAGTGTCAACAGTGCTCCTATCATCCTGATTAAGCAGTACAGCAAAAATGGTACTTACAGAGTGCATCAAACATGACTTAGACCTTGTTTGTGAAAAACTGTTTTTTTCTGTATTTCATGATTGCAACTTGCTGAAAAGTGTCAACAATGTTCCTTTCATCGAGATTAAACAGTACAGCAAAATGGTACTTACAGAGTGACTCAAACATGACTTAGACCTTGTTTTTGAAAAACGGTTTATTTCTGTATTTCATGATTGCAACTTGCTGAAAAGTGTCAACAATGTTCCTTTCATCGAGATTAAACAGTACAGCAAAATGGTACTTACAGAGTGACTCAAACATGACTTTGACCTTGTTTTTGAAAAAATGTTTATTTCTGTATTTCATGATTGCAACTTGCTGAAAAGTGTCAACAATGTTCCTTTCATCGAGATTAAACAGTACAGCAAAATGGTACTTAACAGAATGACCTTGATTTTGAAAAGTGTTTATTTCTGTATTACATGATTGCACTTGCTGAAAAGTGTCAACAGTGCTCCTATCGTCCTGATTAAGCAGTACAGCAAAAATGGTACTTCGAGAGTGCATCAAACATGACTTAGACCTTGTTTTTGAAAAACGTTTTTTTTCTGTATTTCATGATTGCAACTTGCTGAAAAGTGTCAACAATGTTCCTTTCATCGAGATTAAACAGTACAGCAAAATGGTACTTACAGAGTGACTCAAACATGACTTAGACCTTGTTTTTGAAAAACGGTTTATTTCTGTATTTCATGATTGCAACTTGCTGAAAAGTGTCAACAATGTTCCTTTCATCGAGTTTAAACAGTACAGCAAAATGGTACTTACAGAGTGACTCAAACATGACTTAGACCTTGTTTTTGAAAAACGGTTTATTTCTGTATTTCATGATTGCAACTTGCTGAAAAGTGTCAACAATGTTCCTTTCATCGAGATTAAACAGTACAGCATAATGGTACTTACAGAGTGACTCAAACATGACTTAGACCTTGTTTTTGAAAAACTGTTTATTTCTGTATTACATGATTGCAACTTGCTGAAAAGTGTCAACAGTGCTCCTATCATCCTGATTAAGCAGTACAGCAAAAATGGTACTCACAGAGTGCATCAAACATTATTTAGGCCTTGTTTGTGAAAAACGGTTTATTTCTGTATTTCATGATTGCAACTTGCAGAAAAGTGTCAACAATGTTCCTTTCATCGAGATTAAACTGTACAGCAAAATGGTACTTACAGAGTGACTCAAACCTTGTTTTGAAAAACTGTTTATTTCTGTATTCCTTTCATCGAGTTTAAACAGTACAGCAAAATGTTTCTTAACAGAATGACCTTGATTTTGAAAAAGTGTTTATTTCTGTATTACATGATTGCACTTGCTGAAAAGTGTCAACAGTGCTCCTATCATCCTGATTAAGCAGTACAGCAAAAATGGTACTTACAGAGTGCATCAAACATGACTTAGACCTTGATTTTGAAAAAGTGTTTATTTCTGTATTACATGATTGCACTTGCTGAAAAGTGTCAACAGTGCTCCTATCATCCTGATTAAGCAGTACAGCAAATATGGTACTTACAGAGTGCATCAAACATGACTTAGACCTTGTTTTTGAAAAACTGTTTATTTCTGTATTTCATGATTGCAACTTGCTGAAAAGTGTCAACAGTGTTCCTTTCATCGAGTTTAAACAGTACAGCAAAATGGTACTTAACAGAATGACCTTGTTTTTGAAAAACTGTTTATTTCTGTATTACATGATTGCAACTTGCTGAAAAGTGTCAACAGTGCTCCTATCATCCTGATTAAGCAGTACAGCAAATATGGTACTTACAGAGTGCATCAAACATGACTTAGACCTTGTTTTTGAAAAACTGTTTATTTCTGTATTTCATGATTGCAACTTGCTGAAAAGTGTCAACAGTGTTCCTTTCATCGAGTTTAAACAGTACAGCAAAATGGTACTTAACAGAATGACCTTGTTTTTGAAAAACTGTTTATTTCTGTATTACATGATTGCAACTTGCTGAAAAGTGTCAACAGTGCTCCTATCATCCTGATTAAGCAGTACTCAAAAATGGTACTTACAGAGTGCATCAAACATGACTTAGACCTTGTTTGTGAAAAACGGTTTATTTCTGTATTTCATGATTGCAACTTGCTGAAAAGTGTCAACAATGTTCCTTTCATCGAGTTTAAACAGTACAGCAAAATGGTCTTACAGAGTTACTCAAACATGATTTAGACCTTGTTTTTGAAAAACTGTTTATTTCTGTATTTCATGATTGCAACTTGCTGAAGAGTTTTAACAATGTTCCTTTCATCGAGTTTAAACAGTACAGCAAAATGGTACTTAACAGAATGACCTTGTTTTTGAAAAACTGTTTATTTCTGTATTACATGATGGCAACTTGCTGAAAAGTGTCAACAGTGCTCCTATCATCCTGATTAAGCAGTACAGCAAAAATGGTACTCACAGAGTGCATCAAACATGATTTAGGCCTTGTTTGGGAAAAAAGATTTATTTCTGTATTTCATGATTGCAACTTGCTGAAAAGTGTCAACAATGTTCATTTCATCGAGATTACACAGTACAGCAAAATGGTACTTACAGAGTGACTCAAACATGACTTAGACCTTGTTTTTGAAAAACTGTTTATTTCTGTATTTCATGATTGCAACTTGCTGAAAAGTGTCAACAGTGTTCCTTTCATCGAGTTTAAACAGTACAGCAAAATGTTACTTAACAGAATGACCTTGTTTTTGAAATAGTGTTTATTTCTGTATTACGTGATTGCAACTTGCTGAAAAGTGTCAACAATGTTCCTTTCATCGAGATTAAACAGTACAGCAAAATGGTACTTACAGAGTGACTCAAACATGACTTAGACCTTGTTTTTGAAAAACTGTTTATTTCTGTATTTCATGATTGCAACTTGCTGAAAAGAGTCAACAGTGTTCCTTTCATCGAGTTTAAACAGTACAGCAAAATGGTACTTAACAGAGTGACCTTGTTTTTGAAAAACTGTTTATTTCTGTATTTCATGATTGCAACTTGCTGAAAAGTGTCAACAGTGCTCCTATCATCCTGATTAAGCAGTACATACATGAAGGGACGTCGCGTGCGCCATCCATATGGTTAGTGAGAAAGTCCATGTTGCAAATGTACCCTCCCTTACTAGACGTCCGACCACGTCCGATAAATCCGCGGACGGCGTCGGGCCGCTCGCGGGGGCCGGATCTTCCAGGAAGTCATCGAACGGAGTCTCTCGGACCTTCGGTTTCCGTTTAATTACATTTTCAAATTTTGGTCATTTCCTTGCAGTCCCGGATTATTCCACGAGAGGGCGTATGGAATCATATTGCAAATGTAACATATATCACCAATCGCGACACGGCTTTTTCTCCTAAACGGAAAATAATTCGAAGACGAAACTCGGTCTGCGTGGGTTTGGCATAATGGGCAGTTGGCCCCGAACAGGATGGAGTCGAGGCCTCGACGCTTTTCGAGTTAAGGCTATTTTTCTGGGATTGAAAGTCAAACAGGAAAATAGAGTGCTGATTTGACCGCTTCACATCAAACTACATGAGCCTACGGTGTCAGGAGAAAAGGAACCATGCATTTACCAATGTTCATTTCAGAGAAATTGTACAATGACACATTGGTGATATTCAACAACAAGAGGTTTTTTTTCAAAAAAGTTACATATCCAGTTGCAGCGTGTTCAGATGAGTCCGTTAAGGCAGGTTTCGGAGCTCTGCGAGATTTCTGTGATTTTCTGTGATTTTCTGAAACAACACACACTTGTTCAACACTCTGTAAATAAGTCAGTTCTTAACAGAAACACTTAAAACTCAATATTCTATAAGAGCCTAACGTTCAGATTCCTGTGTCAACCAGAAATGCCTTATAATGGTGTCATAGGGGCTGTTTTGAAGGGTTAAAAAGGTCAGATCTTTCCACAACTTCATATGTGTGACTAGGCAACCCTCATGAACTGTAAATCAGTCATTTATCCCATCAGATGTCAAAGAAAAGCTCTCTCAAACACACACACAGAGAGGACGGAGTGACACAGTGCGGTGCTTAAAGACACAAAGAGCCTGCAATGGCATTACCATTATCTCTAGGCTGAGACGAGTTCAATGAGACACCCCGCTTGACCGTAGCTTGCTCGGTATGAGCGCAGCGACCGTGAGAAAACTAGGCCCAAAATGAGGCCTGCACCAATATGTCAAGTGCTTATGGGTGACAGTGAGAGAACCATTAGGGTTAGAAGCACAATTCAACCTCAGGAGCGTTCCTGAGGTCCTCCCGATCTGTGCAAGCCTAACCTTGACCCTGTGGCATTAACCCTTCACAGTGAAAAGAAGGTGTTTAGATCAAACTGTGTGCAATGACTTCTCTCCCCATAGGAATACATTGACAATTCTCCTAAATTCAACCTGAAGTCTATGTGGGTTATGAATGCCTTATGAACCTGTCTTCTATATCAATCCATCAGGCTACTGTGAGGTCTACCTGTGTCGATTCTAAGGTTCCTGGAGCAACCGGAAAATGTTAAAATCACCCTAGAGCTATTGTCATATAAGCAACCTGCAGATAGTGAAAATCACGCAACTCAACCATCTGTCATTCAGTCAATTCTTAAGGTAGAGACTTCATATTCAGGATTCTGTTTATGTCTACCCCAAAGACAACGTGTGTGAAGCAAGAGCTTCCTCTGACAACCGGAAGTTGTTAAAAACAGCCAAGAGCTATTGTCATATGGTCAACCTGCATATAGTGAAAATCACGCAACTCAACCATCTGTTATTCAGTCAATTCTTAAGGTAGAGACTTCATATTCAGGATTCTGTTTATGTCTAACCCAAAGACAACATGTGTTGAGTAAGAGCTTCCTGTGACAACCAGAAGTTGTTAAAAACAGCAAAGAGCTATTGTCATATGGTCAACCAGCATATAGTGAAAATCACGCAACTCAACCCTATGTCATCCAGCCAATTCTTTAGGTAGAGACTTCATATTGAGGATTCTGTATATGCCTACCCCAAAGACAACGTGTGTTTATTCTTTTTGCAAAAAAAACAAAAACACACACACACAATTTGGCCATAGGGACATAGTGTGGGGCTTAGAGTCTTATACCGCCTTCAATAGTTACTTTCGTTCAAACGATTCAAGAACCGTCAGACCTAGAGCTCCGAAATTTTAGAAACCTGTTCTAGAGCTCAAGTCGATAGTGCACGGTGATTTATGGGGCTCTAGAAGGTTCTCTGACCGAGAAACCGCCTCGTACATTTGCAATATTTTCAATTCATTTTGAATATCACGGACATGGCGACATGTAGAAATGTCCCAGAGTCGCAAGACTAGGTGCATTGAAACCGCCTCGGCCCATAGAGACGGACCCCAATGTCTCTGCCCGATAGCTCATTCAGGGACCCCGTAGTAACGTCCTGAAAAAGTGGATTTTCAGCACCAATTAAGGCCATTGCTCGGGCACCGAATGACCTATCGAGCCGAAACTTGGGATTCGGGGTCGCCTCACATAGGCCTACACATAATGTCAGAACTGGACCCGCAGCTATAACGTAACTATGTGTTTTATGTTTTTTTATGGTTAAAATTGAAAGCACTGTGAATTATGGGCCTTCTCTGACATATGTGATAGTTGGCTTCTATACGAGTTGGAAAAAGTGGATTTGGTGTCAGATGCTATCAGTTTGGTGTCAGAATGACATCTAATTGACCGATGGACGCTGACTGCTGTGTGACGAGCAATGGAGAGGAACCACAGTCACTGCCCGGCCATCCCGAGTTCATCGGGCCAGTCAATTATGCATTTCTGCAGTATTTTTGAGCATGCCTAAATTTGTGATGCTAAATGCCCATTAAATCATATTGCAAACGTAACGCGCTATACTGCAAACGTAACGTGCGTTTGCAATATGATTCAACAGCAGAAAATATCACCAAAGTTGACATGATGAAATCAACACAATGAGCGACAGAGAGGAACCACAGTCACTGCCCGGCCATCCCCAGTTCATCGGGACAGTCAATTTTGCATATCTTTAGTGTTTTTGAGCATGCCAAATTCGTGATGTTGAGGCCCATTGAATCATATTGCAAATGCGCATCAGTGCACATGGTGACCCGAAATGGGTTACCAGGAGTAATTTTTTAGAAGGGTTTTAAATGCCTTTAGAGGGTGCAAGGGGTGCACGGTTGGGTAGGGAGCACCTTCCATCAGTGCCCATCCAGTATGGGGCGCCCCTAGTCATTTTGGACATTTTTCAAAAAAATTGCTAAAAAACGACAATCCCACTTCTCTCATGTCACCATCAAGCCATGGAGAGGAACCACAGTCACTGCCCGGCCATCCCCAGTTCATCAGGACAGTCAATTTTGCATATCTTTAGTGTTTTTGAGCATGCCAAATTCGTGATGTTGAGGCCCATTGAATCATATTGCAAATGCGCATCAGTGCACATGGTGACCCGAAATGGGTTACCAGGAGTAATTTTTTAGAAGGGTTTTAAATGCCTTTAGGGTGGTGCAAGGGGTCCACATTTGGGTAGGGAGCACCTTCCATCAGTGCCCATCCAGTATGGGGCGCCCCTAGTCATTTTGGACATTTTTCAAAAACATTGCTAAAAAACGACAATCCCACTTCTCTCATGTCACCATCAAGCCATGGAGAGGAACCACAGTCACTGCCCGGCCATCACCAGTTCATCGGGACAGTTAATTTTGCATTTCTGCAGTGTTTTTAAGCATGCCAAATTTGTGATGTTGAGGCCCATTGAATCATATTGCAAATGCGCATCAGTGCACATGGTGACCCGAAATGGGTTACCAGGAGTAATTTTTTAGAATGGTTTTAAATGCCTTTAGGGTGGTGCAAGGGGTCCACGGTTGGGTAGGGAGCACCTTCCATCAGTGCCCATCCAGTATGGGGCGCACCTAGTCATTTTGGACATTTTTCAAAAAATCACTAAAAAACTCACCATCATGCCATGGAGAGGAACCACAGTCACTGCACGGCCATCCCCAGTTCATCGGGACAGTCAATTATGCATTTCTGCAGTGGTTTTGAGCATGCCAAAGTTGTGATGCTAAATGCCCATTGAATCATATTGCAAATGCGCATCCGTGTATTTGTAATATGATTCAACAGCAAAAAATATCACCAAAGTTGACATGATGAAATCAACACAACGAGCGATGGAGAGGAACCACAGTCACTGCACGGCCATCCCCAGTTTATCGGGACAGTCAATTATGCATTTCTGCAGTGGTTTTGAGCATGCCAAAGTTGTGATGCTAAATGCCCATTGAATCATATTGCAAATACGCATCCGTGTATTTGTAATATGATTCAACAGCAAAAAATGTCACCAAAGTTGACATGATGAAATCAACACAACGAGCGATGGAGAGGAACCACAGTCACTGCACGGCCATCCCCAGTTCATCGGTTCAGTCAATTATGCATTTCTGCAGTGGTTTTGAGCATGCCACATTTGTGATGCTAAATGCCCATTGAATCATATTGCAAACGTAACATGGAATATTGCAAATGTAACGCGCATTTGCAACATGATTCAACAGCAAAAAATATCACCAAAGTTGACATGATGAAATCAACACAACGAGCAATGGAGAGGAACCACAGTCACTGCACGGCCATCCCCAGTTCATCGGGACAGTCAATTATGCATTTCTGCAGTGGTTTTGAGCATGCCAAAGTTGTGATGCTAAATGCCCATTGAATCATATTGCAAATGCGCATCCGTGTATTTGTAATATGATTCAACAGCAAAAAATATCACCAAAGTTGACATGATGAAATCAACACAACGAGCGATGGAGAGGAACCACAGTCACTGCACGGCCATCCCCAGTTTATCGGGACAGTCAATTATGCATTTCTGCAGTGGTTTTGAGCATGCCAAAGTTGTGATGCTAAATGCCCATTGAATCATATTGCAAATACGCATCCGTGTATTTGTAATATGATTCAACAGCAAAAAATGTCACCAAAGTTGACATGATGAAATCAACACAACGAGCGATGGAGAGGAACCACAGTCACTGCACGGCCATCCCCAGTTCATCGGTTCAGTCAATTATGCATTTCTGCAGTGGTTTTGAGCATGCCACATTTGTGATGCTAAATGCCCATTGAATCATATTGCAAACGTAACATGGAATATTGCAAATGTAACGCGCATTTGCAACATGATTCAACAGCAAAAAATATCACCAAAGTTGACATGATGAAATCAACACAACGAGCAATGGAGAGGAACCACAGTCACTGCACGGCCATCCCCAGTTCATCGGGACAGTCAATTATGCATTTCTGCAGTGGTTTTGAGCATGCCAAAGTTGTGATGCTAAATGCCAATTGAATCATATTGCAAATGCGCATCCGTGTATTTGCAATATGATTCTACAGCAAAAAATATCACCAAAGGTGACATGATGAAATCAACACAACGAGCGATGGAGAGGAACCAGGAGCGTTCCTGAGGTCCTCCCGATCTGTGCAAGCCAACCTTGACCCTGTGGCATTAACCCTTCACAGTGAAAAGAAGGTGTTTAGATCAAACTGTGTGCAATGACTTCTCTCCCCATAGGAACACATAGACTATTCTCCAAAATTCAACCTGAAGTCTATGTGGGTTATGAATGCCTTATGAACCTGTCTTCTTGTTAAAGGAATTTTATATCTTTGATGATAATAATCAAGAATCAATTCGCCTTGACTAATGCCCAAGGTTTGTAAGACAATGGGTTAAAATAATTAGGCAAGGACTCAGCTTTCTGCAAAAGGTATCTGTAGCTTTTATTCAGAGAACGTTCTGAGGTCAGGATAACAAAACAGTCATTATATAGTTCTTGCTTTCTTACGCACATGCATTTACACACACTGTTGGTGACCTGTCTCCCCCACAAACTTCTCACACTCTTTATCACTCCCCTGATCTCGCCTGTTTCTTTCCCTCAAGATAAGAAATGCTTTGAAGCTTTCACTCCCAGGAACATGTGTCTCCTGGTGTCCCTCTAATTGCATATACACATTCCTTTCCCTATCACATGGTTCCTGAACTTTCCAGAACTAATCAAACTTATCTATCCCTACATTGATCATTACATTTATTATTCATTAACCATTCTGTATGACTAATAATTCATCATGGTCTATTGATTCATTTACCTTTAATAGATAATTCTCTTATCAATTCCACCCTTAAATGATTCAATAATTCACCATGATTTGATCAGATGCTATATCAGAACCATACTAATCACACGATATATGTAAATGCAATAATCACTCGCTACATGGAAATACATCACACACTATATGGAAATACATCACATCACACACTATATGGAAATACAATACATCACACGCTATATGGAAATACAATACATCACACTACAATGATTTAAACAAGTCCAATACATGAATATTCCTCATATTCATCCATTAATGTCCTAGGCCTATTTCCAATTATGACACTTCTATTTAGGATTTTCATCATAATTTTCATTTAAGGAACAGTGTATCTAAATGTTGAAAATTGTTTCATCAAACATTGGCTCCTCGTTGTCGAAAGAGACGGAATCATCTCCCTGGCCTGGAGGCCCGCAATCGCCATCCCACTGATCGGAGCTCGGAATCGGTCCATATCTCACCATCTGCTGCATCATCGATCTCTCTAGAGTCCTGGTGATTAAACCTCTCACACATGGGATGAGACAACATCCACACAACACAAACACACTCATACAGGTGAAAGCAGCCCATAATACAGTTCTTACAACACTTTTCCATTTCCCAAACATGGGATGTATTATCAGGAATGTACGTGTAGCGCTGAACCTAATTATTCTACCTACACTGCCCTCTTCTGCCAATAACGTATCGAGAGTCAGTCTATTCTACCAGGTCATGAGGGAGGTGTCGGATAATTGATCAGAGAACCTCTTTACTGCATCCCCGTTTTCATTCATGAATCTCTGTTGCTTCTAAAAGATGTCATTAATCCAATCCACATTTCTATTTATTGTCAACCACCAAAATAATGTAGTGTTAAAGCCTTCACATATTTGATTCATAGCTTTGTATTCATCTGGAACTTCCCTGAGGATGCCAATAGCATCCATCTAGACAAAGCTACTCCCATCCTGGTCAAAACTCCTTCTGTGCCTACTTTAGCCTCCTATAACTGGCCTCTGATGACTAACTTGACTTGGTTGGACCTATAACCCCAGGGCGCAAGTTCCTAACCACCCTTTGTGGTAATTTCCGTCGTATGCGTCCTTTGCTGGTACTAGCCCACCCTTCATCAGTTATAGGTGCTGTGAGGTTAAGAATGTTCTATTCATCTCTCAAACCTAAGTCAGTCACATTACCAATTACCTTTCAGTCATTAAAATCATCTAAGTTCTCGGTGCCATTCTTGTATCTATAACACTGGTATTCATCCGGAATTTAGGTGAACCAAGGTGGGTTGGCTGAGTACTTCAATCTGGCCAACCCCAATTCCTGTACAGTTGTCTGCTTCCCCAGGAAATTGTTTAATGTTTACCTTAAATTCTACATCTTGATCTTCTTCGACTCCTTATTCTGTATGTCACTCATCAGTGTATTATATAGTTTATCTTCTCCTTCTTCTCAATGACAACGGTATCGTATGATTAGTACCAGAAGGTGGTGGATCAATGTATCAGTCAGATTAGACTATGATGCAGCTCAGAGTCTCTACTCTTCTCAAAAACCGCCAACCCTCTCCTGCCCTTAGTCTCTCTGCTAGGTACCACCCCATACTCACACCTCTAGGAGCACACACAGTGATGAACGGTCGGGATAGGAAATCTTCGTTAAGGAGGTAACCCCCGGACCCTGTTGGTATCGGTTCTTCTCCTAACTCTGTGTGTGATCAACAGTGCTCATATGTGTACATACCTCCTTGCAGTGGGTAACGTGGACCCAAGTGACTCTCAGCTTTTCTAATGGCAAAAGCAGTGGTTTAACAGAACCTGGTATGGGCCTTCCCAATGGTGTTGCTTCCAGTTTTTTTTTTTCCCTCAGGGACTGGATCCACACCCAGTCTCCTGGTTGGATTGAGTGAATCACCTTCTCCTGTAATTCACCTGTTGGACACAAAATCTTGGACATACGGGTTTGGTTAACCAACAGTCTTCTCATGTGCTCTGCTAGTATTTCTTCAACTTCTATGTCTACCAGTTCTGGTATTTTTAACTCTGTCATTCTATAGGCTCTACCTGATTAGCTAAACTGTCATCCATCATTTAAAGAGATGGCTCCTAGTAAACCAACTCTAGGGATAATATCTTGACTTAATATTTTCTCTACCATAATCATGTCCACCAAGTAAGTTGGGAACGCTTCTACCCATTTGCTATACTTATCTATTCTTGTCAAACATCCCTTCTTCCCCTCCTTTCGGAATATTTCAATAAGTCCAATTCCAAATGTTGGAATGGATCTTCTTACAAATTTTATTTTTTATTTTTAAGTAATTATCATCTTCTTACAAATTTTATTTTTTATTTTTAAGTAATTATCCTCTAGGCCATCACTCTTTCCTAACTACTCTACTATACTCCCTTCCCCTTGATACATTGCTTAGCCTATGTATCAATATTGCTGCGTATCCATACAATTTCTTTGGTAGGATAAGTAAATTATCCTTATGTCAGATCTTCTCTTGTAGGATGCCCCCTTTCATTTTCCACATGTCCAATTCTCCCTGGGCCTTCATCCTCGGCTATTCTGTAAAAATTCTCTGTCTAGTTTCTTATCGTCTTGAAGATTTATCAATGCTGCTTTGTATGGTTTTAAATGTCTATGTGCTTGTCTGTGTAAATAGTAACTTTTCTCTCCTTTCTTATTTCACCGGTTCTAGTCAATGCTACTATTTCGGCCTACTGTGCAGAATAGTGTCTGGGCAATGGTTCAGTGTCTAACACCTGAAACCAACTAAGCTTTCATATCTCCTCCTAGCGAATTTACCAAACATAAACTAAAATCAAAACTAAAATACATGCCTGCCAATGGAGCCGATAGTCTCTCCATGAATTAATATCCTAAAGCTAAGTGAACCAAATTCTCTTCCTATCTACTCCTGCTGGCCCCCCTTCTTTCTTCGTGCTACTCCCCAACCCTCAAGGTTTCAGCAGTGCAGGGGAGGATCTCTCTCTCTGCCCTTCTATCTGTCTCCAGCTTTTACTCATAACAGAAAGTATCAAATCTGGGTTGTTTCCAAATATTGACTAAATGTCTCATTGTCTCCTTGGTTGCACTCCTGAACTTTAGAAAAATCAACCTGTCTAGATATTGCATATCTACTTAAATTTATCTCGATACCCTCAATAATCCTGGATCACCTACAGATGTCATGTATCCGTGTCCTGTTGACCTAAGTCTACCATTATTAAACTTCTTCACAACAAAATATAGTAATACTTGTATATCAATTCCACAGCCTTGTTGTGTTAAATCTCTTACACTGAATTCAACAACAGCTGACTTCCTAAGGAAAATAAATGTATCTACATCATGTAAACAAAAAAATACCCCTGCTACTGGTCAAAATATTTTCAAATCACATAATCAGATCAAAATGACTCATCTGATTTACTCCACACAGAAAAAATATTTTACCCTTATTGTTCCAGGAAAATAGACTTAAGGAAGCCTACCCTTAGTCTAAGGCTTTGCCCTTTTAGTCCTATCATTGGTTTAAATTATCAATTGTGTCTAAGAGCTTTAACTCCATCATAATTATCAGTTTTCCAAATTCCCTTAAAATCAATATCACCAATGACCTTAATTCACCATCCAAATGGCTTTTCAATGTGGCTGATCAGACCACACAGGAAAAGTCACCAGAGGGGTCAACAAGTCATACCACCCTTTCAGAACCGTGTTTCTTACTACATTAAACAAATTAAGGCTTAGAACTTCATCTACATTTTGTATCCCAGGTTCCCAGAACATTCCCTATCAAATGAATTTCATGTGTTTATTAAAACTCTGAAAACAAGACACTCCCCAGTATCACACAGAAATTTGATTCTCTCTCCCATTACTGTTAGTGTCAAATAGGGTTTCTGTTCTTGTTGTACTGCCAAATCAATTGTAGCCAATTCAAAAACTTCACAATCGCTGTTTATAAATAAATTCTGAAAATCGTCCTTCCCCCCACTAGTGTCTGTTCCCCTGCTCTCCATAGTTAATCATGCCCCATCCTCCTCCTCTGAGTCTGGCTGGGGTCGCCTGACCTTCTTTTCTTTATCTCTACTCCCTCTCTGGCCTTGCTTGTCTCTGTTTTTGTTACAATCTCTACCAGAATGGTTTTCCATCCCTGCAGCAGTCACACGGTGCTTTACACTGTCTAACCATATGTCCTAGCTTGTTACAATTGTAACACTTGTATTCCCCTTTAAAATATCATGTCCCTAGGAATTTTTTATTTATTTCTTTATTTTTTCCCAAAGAGAGCTAAGCGCTTCTTTTTCCATACAATAACCACTTGGTCAGCATTTCATCCTGTCACACTGATTGAAAAACCCAAAAGTTGACTATAAACAAAACCTAATAATACTTAAAATTCCATTGTACTCCCCCCAATCATTAGTTTTAAACTTTCTCAATGGTTTATGTGATTGAACATGCCTTTCTGTGGGCGCCTGACCTTCTTCTCTCTGTATTTGTCTCGACCCCCTCTCTGGCCTCTCTTATTTCCCTCAGATCTGCTAGCCCCCACCTACGAGGTTCTGTTTGGTGGCACGATTTATCTCGGGATGCATTCCACTGAGGAAAGCAATTTTTCATTGCTGATAATCCGGGGCTTCAAATCCATCCACTACCGTCGGTTCTATTAACCCAATATTAGCGTTGGACACGTCCTTTAATCTCTCTAGGTATTGGTTTATAGTCTTATGAAATGTCCAAGGGTTTAAAAATATCATGTATATCGCCACAATTCTGTCGCAATTATTAATTTCCGCTCCTTATAATTCATTAGATTTAAGTCACTGCCTTTTCCTTGATTCCGTCCTTCAATTACAACTCCCATTCTCTCTATAAATCATTTAAGCAGGCCATTTAGACCACAAACAACGTACTTTATCGAATTCGCCCCGCTATTCTTTTGAAAGAATCTGTCTTCCTATTTAAACTAAACAAGCTATCAAAACATTCGGTTTCTATCTTAAACAAACACTAACAACAGTATCGTTCCAGTCAAAACATAACAATAATTACATTTAATTTTAGTCCCATGGTGCATGGGCTGGGATCCGAACACGGGTCCCCCGCATGGCAGGCAAGAATTCTACCACTGAACCACAATGATATTGTTCATGTTTAAAATTTCGGTAGTTCTTTCCTGCTCGGATACAATGTTCACAGGGTGTTTTACAGTCTCTGGCGAAATGTCCTGTTCTATCGCAATTAAAACACCGCTTCTTTCCGTCTTGGTCAGCGCGTCTCCCTGTTTTTCCCCTTCTGTCTACAGAGTCTGTTCTCCTCCCCGCTATTTCCCCTAGGGTTGCTATCAGGTACTCTGTTTTTTTCTGTTCTTTTTTAATTCTGTTGTTTTTCCCATGCTGCTCATAGTGAACGGCATATCTCTTTACCTCTGCCAGAGTTGCTGTTCCCCATCCTACTAGAGTCCTTTTTATGGCACGACTTATCTCTGGGCGCATTCCACTGAGGAAAGCTATTTTCAGTTGCTGGTGAAATGCTGTATCGTTCCCCTGGGCTACCCGTGGCTCTATTAACCCACTGTTGGCATTGAATACCTCCTTTAATCTCTCTAGGTATTGACTTATAGTCTCATTCTCTTCTTGTTTACACTCGTGAACCTTAGAGAAATCTGCATGTCGGTGATAGTGGTCCCTCAGATTATTACACAGCTGTGTGACTTTCTCGACATATTGTCCATCTATCGCACAGGGCATTACTAACAAATCCCCATTCCCTGGTATCCAATTTCCCCTAACTGCTGCCCAATCTTTTCCCACCAACTGTCTGACTGCACGCTCTACTTCACCCGTGTTTAGTTTAAAGCTGGCTGCCAGAGCCTCCAAATCTCTCTTGAATCCATCCATTCCTGTCTTGGGATGTCCTACCCCTTCTACTGCCCTGGCTCCTTCCTCTCTTTGTCTAGCTTCTGCCAGCCAAACACGAGCGGTGTCAAGCCCCTCTGTGCGCTGCTTCTCCGTCTTACCCCCACTGACCTTATGTATTTGTTTTACCATTAATTCCAATCTTTCAACATTTAAACATCCATCAAAATCATAGTTCTTCCTCCATCTTTGCCCAAAATGAATGTTTCTTTTATCTTTTCCCAGCATGAAACGTTCATCTCCCGTCAAGACCGGGATTCCCTTAGAGGATTTACTACCCATGTTGCTTAAATCGTTTAAAGTACACCCGTATTTATTCTGTTTCTTCTCCCAATCTAGAGTTTTAGAAATATTATTCGTAAGAACTTTAAACTATGTGCTTTAATTTATACCAAATACGATCAGTGTCTCCTCGTTATTTATCTTTAGGGTTATGCTATTTTACCGTTCTTAACCTAAAATTTGGGGAATAATCGTTCTTATTTTATATTACAAATTGCTTCTATCTCATCGCTCAAAAAGGACAAACGGCTTTTTTCTTGCGACTGTTGATTCTAACAATATGTTCTCGTTATTAACTATTCAATTTGGGGAATAATTATTCTATATTACAAATTGCTTCTATCTCATCGCTCAAAAAGGACAACCGGCTTTTTTCTTGCGACTGTTGATTCTAGCAAAATGTTTTCGTTATTAACCTTCTTTTCAATTATAGAGTAGTTCTGCTAGAATGATTTATACGTATCTATCCTAACCCGGTCTTTATCTCGCTCATAGGCAAACACTGCAACCCGTTTTATATTTAGGTTTTACTGTCTGTCTTTTCCTCGCGATTTATCGACAGAATTCTCCTCACACGCAATCGCTCATAACAGCATAATCACTCTATCTCTATCGAAACTTTATCTACAGCGGGGATTTTCGATCAGACATTAGATCGCATACGTATGCAACTATAAACTACTTTCCAGGGGTCGTAAAGCCCTAGTTAACAGCCTATTTATCTGTTGCTTCATGTAACTCTTGACACCAATACCTGTATCTCACTCCACCATATTAGGTCTCACCTTTCCCATAGATATCAGACCCAAAGCCGTATTTAGGTACCGACTATCCCCCTATGGACTATTAACCCTTTTACGTTATCAGGTTCTCACCATAAGACCTAGTTTAGTTTTATGCAGTGGCCACAGTTGCCGAGGGTCTATTTCGGACCCTCCGTCGTTTTCGAATTCGTCCTTTTGGATTTACAACTAATTTCTGCCTTCCATTCGCGCAGAATACTTGATTCCCTTTAAAACCGATTTTTCTCCACGCGAACTTCCGAAGCCAGATCACCAGCTATAACCTCCCCGACTTTCAGCGTCTAACACCCAGAGTACATTAAAATCCTCTACATCAATGAGATTTTGAATTTACGACTGATTCCTTTCTTCTATTCGCGCAGACTACTTGATTCCCTTTAAAACCGATTTTTCTCCGCACGAACTTCTGAGCCCAGGTCACCAGCTATAACATTCTTAACCTCAGCGTACCCAGAGTACCTTTCACTCATAACAATCGCTTTTGCCTTGCACTCTCAACAATCGCTTTGCCTTGCACTCTCAACAATCGTTTTTGTCTTTCACTCATTTCTCATCAAATGCCAACACCCAATTGTGTCCCTTATTCCCTCATGCAATGCATACACACAGGTGTATCACTCATTTCACTCATTTCACCATGCAATGCAAACCTATAGGTATATCACTCTTTTCACTATGCAATGCAAACCTATAGGTATATCACTCACCCCTTATTTAATGTAATCATACAGGTGCTATTCCCCAAAAGTATGAATAAAGTCTACTAACCTTATCATTTGCAGCTGAGTTTTTTAATGTTCGTTGAATCTCGTCACCACCTCTGTCGCGTACCAATTTGCCACCGGCCTGTAAAGAACCCACCGAAAAGGGCCAGGTCTTTGATTTACGGATATTTCATCCACCCGTGCACGGTTTCGGTGTCTCCTTGGAACGACAGCGGCAGTTTGAGATCCGGCTCGAAGGACCAATTGTTAAAGGAATTTTATATCTTTGATGATAATAATCAAGAATCAATTCGCCTTGACTAATGCCCAAGGTTTGTAAGACAATGGGTTAAAATAATTAGGCAAGGACTCAGCTTTCTGCAAAAGGTATCTGTAGCTTTTATTCAGAGAACATTCTGAGGTCAGGATAACAAAACAGTCATTATATAGTTCTTGCTTTCTTACGCACATGCATTTACACACACTGTTGGTGACCTGTCTCCCCCACAAACTTCTCACACTCTTTATCACTCCCCTGATCTCGCCTGTTTCTTTCCCTCAAGATAAGAAATGCTTTGAAGCTTTCACTCCCAGGAACATGTGTCTCCTGGTGTCCCTCTAATTGCATATACACATTCCTTTCCCTATCACATGGTTCCTGAACTTTCCAGAACTAATCAAACTTATCTATCCCTACATTGATCATTACATTTATTATTCATTAACCATTCTGTATGACTAATAATTCATCATGGTCTATTGATTCATTTACCTTTAATAGATAATTCTCTTATCACTTCTACAACAATCCATCATGCTACTGTGAGGTCTACCTGTGTCGATTCTAAGGTTCCTGTGAAAACTGGAAGTGGTTAAAAACACCCAAGAGCTATCGTCATATAACCTGCACATAGTGAAAATCACGCAATTCAACCATCTGTCATTCAGTCAATTCTTAAGGTAGAGACTTCTTATTCAGGATTCCGTTTATGTCTACCCCAAAGACAACGTGTGTGAAGCAAGAGCTTCCTGTGACAACCGGAAGTGGTTAAAATCACCCAAGAGCTATTGTCATATTACGTGCGCATAGTGAAAATCACGCAACTCAACCATCTGTTTCTCAGTCAATTCTTAAGGTAGAGACTTGTTATTCAGGATTCTGTTTATCTCTACCCCAAAGACAACGTGTGTGAAGCAAGAGCTTCCTGTGACAACCGGAAGTGGTTAAAATCACCCAAGAGCTATTGTCATATTACGTGCGCATAGTGAAAATCACGCAACTCAACCATCTGTTTCTCAGTCAATTCTTAAGGTAGAGACTTCTTATTCAGGATTCCGTTTATGTCTACCCCAAAGACAACGTGTGTGAAGCTAGAGCTTCCTGTGACAACCGGAAGTGGTTAAAAACACCCAAGAGCTATTGTCATATTACGTGCGCATAGTGAAAATCAGGTAACTCAACCATCTGTTACTCAGTCAATTCTTCAGGTAGAGACTTCTTATTCAGGATTCTGTTTATGTCTACCCCACAGACAACGTGTGTTGAGTAAGAACTTCCTGTGACAACGGGAAGTGGTTAAAACAGCCTAGAGCTATTGTCATATGGACAACCTGCATATAGTGAAAATCACGCAACTCAACCATCTGTTACTCAGTCAATTCTTAAGGTAGAGACTTCTTATTCAGGATTCTGTTTATGTCTACCCCAAAGACAACGTGTGTGAAGCAAGAGCTTCCTGTGACAACCGGAAGTGGTTGAAATCACCCAAGAGCTATTGTCATATTACGTGCGCATAGTGAAAATCATGCAACTCAACCATCTGTTTCTCAGTCAATTCTTAAGGTAGAGACTTCTTATTCAGGATTCTGTTTATGTCTACCCCAAAGACAACGTGTGTGAAGCAAGAGCTTCCTGTGACAACCGGAAGTGGTTAAAATCACCCAAGAGCTATTGTCATATTACGTGCGCATAGTGAAAATCACGCAACTCAACCATCTGTTACTCAGTCAATTCTTAAGGTAGAGACTTCTTATTCAGGATTCCGTTTATGTCTACCCCAAAGACAACGTGTGTGAAGCAAGAGCTTCCTGTGACAACCGGAAGTGGTTAAAATCACCCAAGAGCTATTGTCATATTGCCACCTGCAGATAGTGAAAATCACGCAACTCAACCATCTGTTTCTCAGTCAATTCTTAACCTCTCTAGTACATGTGGGACGAACTCGTCCCACCTACGTAACAGCCACTGAAATCCAGTGGCGCGATTTTTGAATCGTTAGAAATGCTATAACTTCAATTTCTCAAACATATGACTATTTCACAGCTATTTAAAGACAAGAATCTCGTTAATCTAACCCCACTGTCCGATTTCAAAAAGGCTTTACAACAAAAGCAAAACATTAGATTATGTCAGCAGAGTACCCAGCCAGAAATAATCACACAGCCATTTTTCAAGCTAGCATATCATGTCACATAAACCCAAACCACAGCTAAATGCAGCACTAACCTTTTATAATCTTCATCAGATGACACACCTAGGACATTGTGTTATACAATACATGCATGTCTGTTCAATCAAGTTCATATTTATATCAAAAACCAGCTTTTTACATTAGCATGTGACGTTCAGAAAAAGCATAACCACCGCAAACTTCCGGTGAATTTACTAACAGTTTGCTAAATTACTCACGATAAACGTTCACAAAAAGCATAACAATTATTTTAAGAATTATAGATACATTACCCCTCTATGCACTCGATATGTCCGATTTTAAAATAGCTTTTCGGATGAAGCACATTTTGCAATAATCTAAGTACATAGCCCGGCATTACAGGGCTAGCTATTTAGACACCCACCCAGGTCAGCCTCCACCAAAATCACATTTCCTATAAGAAAGATGTTCTTACCTTGCTTGTTCTTCATCAGAATACACTGCCAGGACTTCTACTTCAATAACAAATGTTGGTTTGGTCCCAAATAATCCATCGTTATGTTCCAACAGCGACGTTTTGTTCGTGAGTTCTAGAATGCTTTTTCGCGGTGTCGCGCATGGCGCATTGGCGTGTCAAAAATGTCTAAATATTCCATTACCGTACTTCGAAGCATGTCAACCGCTGTTTAAAACCAATTTTTATGCCATTTATGTCATAGAGAAGTGTTAATATTCCGACCGGGAGTATGCATTGAGCCTAAACAGCCGAATAAAATTTCTCCTCAGAAGCGACTCATGCACGCGCATCATTGAAAGGTCCTCCGAGCATCCACTTACAAAAGGCGATAATATATTTCAACCTGAGGTTCCCTCGTAAACCTTCAGTTATTTCGCGGGCTCTGAGAGCCTATTGGAGCCCTGGGAATTGTCACGTTACAGCTAAGATCCTTACTTTTCAATAAAAAGAGGTAAGACGCACGACTCCTTGTCAGACAGGGTACTTCCTGCTTGAAACCTTGTCAGGTTTTTGCCTGCCATAGGAGTTCTGTTATACTCACAGACACCATTCAAACAGTTTTAGAAAATTCAGAGTGTTTTCTATCCAAACCTGAACAATAATATGCATATTCTAGCTTCTGAGTTGGTGTAGGAGGCCGTTAAAAATGGGAACATATTTTTTCCAAAATTCTCAATACTGCCCCCTATACCAAACAGGTTAAGGTAGAGACTTCTTATTCAGGATTATGTTTATGTCTACCCCAAAGACAACATGTGTTGAGTAAGAACTTCCTGTGACAACGGGAAGTGGTTAAAACAGCCTAGAGCTATTGTCATATTAAGTGCGCATAGTGAAAATCACGCAACTCAACCATCTGTTTCTCAGTCAATTCTTAAGGTAGAGACTACTTATTCAGGATTCTGTTTATGTCTACCCCAAAGACAACGTGTGTGAAGCAACAGCTTCCTGTGACAACCGGAAGTGGTTAAAAACACCCAAGAGCTATTGTCATATTGCCACCTGCAGATAGTGAAAATCACGCAACTCAACCATCTGTTACTCAGTCAATTTTTAAGGTAGAGACTTCTTATTCAGGATTATGTTTATGTCTACCCCAAAGACAACGTGTGTGAAGCAAGAGCTTCCTGTGACAACCGGAAGTGGTTAAAAACACCCAAGAGCTATTGTCATATTACGTGCGCATAGTGAAAATCACGCAACTCAACCATCTGTTACTCAGTCAATTCTTAAGGTAGAGACTTCTTATTCAGGATTCTGTTTATGTCTACCCCAAAGACAACGTGTGTGAAGCAAGAGCTTCCTGTGACAACCGGAAGTGGTTAAAAACACCCAAGAGCTATTGTCATATTACGTGCGCATAGTGAAAATCAGGTAACTCAACCATCTGTTACTCAGTCAATTCTTCAGGTAGAGACTTCTTATTCAGGATTCTGTTTATGTCTACCCCACAGACAACGTGTGTTGAGTAAGAACTTCCTGTGACAACGGGAAGTGGTTAAAACAGCCTAGAGCTATTGTCATATGGACAACCTGCATATAGTGAAAATCACGCAACTCAACCATCTGTTACTCAGTCAATTCTTAAGGTAGAGACTTCTTATTCAGGATTCTGTTTATGTCTACCCCAAAGACAACGTGTGTGAAGCAAGAGCTTCCTGTGACAACCGGAAGTGGTTGAAATCACCCAAGAGCTATTGTCATATTACGTGCGCATAGTGAAAATCATGCAACTCAACCATCTGTTTCTCAGTCAATTCTTAAGGTAGAGACTTCTTATTCAGGATTCTGTTTATGTCTACCCCAAAGACAACGTGTGTGAAGCAAGAGCTTCCTGTGACAACCGGAAGTGGTTAAAATCACCCAAGAGCTATTGTCATATTACGTGCGCATAGTGAAAATCACGCAACTCAACCATCTGTTACTCAGTCAATTCTTAAGGTAGAGACTTCTTATTCAGGATTCCGTTTATGTCTACCCCAAAGACAACGTGTGTGAAGCAAGAGCTTCCTGTGACAACCGGAAGTGGTTAAAATCACCCAAGAGCTATTGTCATATTGCCACCTGCAGATAGTGAAAATCACGCAACTCAACCATCTGTTTCTCAGTCAATTCTTAAGGTAGAGACTTCTTATTCAGGATTCTGTTTATGTCTACCCCAAAGACAACGTGTGTTGAGTAAGAACTTCCTGTGACAACGGGAAGTGGTTAAAACAGCCTAGAGCTATTGTCATATTAAGTGCGCATTGTGAAAATCACGCAACTCAACCATCTGTTTCTCAGTCAATTCTTAAGGTAGAGACTACTTATTCAGGATTCTGTTTATGTCTACCCCAAAGACAACGTGTGTGAAGCAACAGCTTCCTGTGACAACCGGAAGTGGTTAAAAACACCCAAGAGCTATTGTCATATTGCCACCTGCAGATAGTGAAAATCACGCAACTCAACCATCTGTTACTCAGTCAATTTTTAAGGTAGAGACTTCTTATTCAGGATTATGTTTATGTCTACCCCAAAGACAACGTGTGTGAAGCAAGAGCTTCCTGTGACAACCGGAAGTGGTTAAAAACACCCAAGAGCTATTGCCATATTACGTGCGCATAGTGAAAATCACGCAACTCAACCATCTGTTACTCAGTCAATTCTTAAGGTAGAGACTTCTTATTCAGGATTCTGTTTATGTCTACCCCAAAGACAACGTGTGTGAAGCAAGAGCTTCCTGTGACAACCGGAAGTGGTTAAAATCACCCAAGAGCTATTGTCATATTACGTGCGCATAGTGAAAATCACGCAACTCAACCATCTGTTTCTCAGTCAATTCTTAAGGTAGAGACTTCTTATTCAGGATTCTGTTTATGTCTACCCCAAAGACAACGTGTGTGAAGCAACAGCTTCCTGTGACAACCGGAAGTGGTTAAAAACACCCAAGAGCTATTGTCATATTGCCACCTTTAGATGGTGAAAATCACGCAACTCAACCATCTGTTACTCAGTCAATTTTTAAGGTAGAGACTTCTTATTCAGGATTATGTTTATGTCTACCCCAAAGACAACGTGTGTTGAGTAAGAACTTCCTGTGACAACGGGAAGTGGTTAAAACAGCCTAGAGCTATTGTCATATGGTCAACCTGCACATAGTGAAAATCATGCAACTCAACCATCTGTTACTCAGTCAATTCTTAAGGTAGAGACTTCTTATTCAGGATTATGTTTATGTCTACCCCAAAGACAACGTGTGTGAAGCAAGAGCTTCCTGTGACAACCGGAAGTGGTTAAAAACACCCAAGAGCTATTGTCATATTGCCACCTGCAGATAGTGAAAATCACGCAACTCAACCATCTTTTACTCAGTCAATTCTTAAGGTAGAGACTTCTTATTCAGGATTCTGTTTCTGTCTACCCCAAAGACAACGTGTGTGAAGCAAGAGCTTCCTGTGACAACCGGAAGTGGTTAAAATCACCCAAGAGCTATTGTCATATTGCCACCTGCAGATAGTGAAAATCACGCAACTCAACCATCTGTTTCTCAGTCAATTCTTAAGGTAGAGACTTCTTATTCAGGATTATGTTTATGTCTACCCCAAAGACAACATGTGTTGAGTAAGAACTTCCTGTGACAACGGGAAGTGGTTAAAACAGCCTAGAGCTATTGTCATATTAAGTGCGCATAGTGAAAATCACGCAACTCAACCATCTGTTTCTCAGTCAATTCTTAAGGTAGAGACTACTTATTCAGGATTCTGTTTATGTCTACCCCAAAGACAACGTGTGTGAAGCAACAGCTTCCTGTGACAACCGGAAGTGGTTAAAAACACCCAAGAGCTATTGTCATATTGCCACCTGCAGATAGTGAAAATCACGCAACTCAACCATCTGTTACTCAGTCAATTTTTAAGGTAGAGACTTCTTATTCAGGATTATGTTTATGTCTACCCCAAAGACAACGTGTGTGAAGCAAGAGCTTCCTGTGACAACCGGAAGTGGTTAAAAACACCCAAGAGCTATTGCCATATTACGTGCGCATAGTGAAAATCACGCAACTCAACCATCTGTTACTCAGTCAATTCTTAAGGTAGAGACTTCTTATTCAGGATTCTGTTTATGTCTACCCCAAAGACAACGTGTGTGAAGCAAGAGCTTCCTGTGACAACCGGAAGTGGTTAAAAACACCCAAGAGCTATTGTCATATTACGTGCGCATAGTGAAAATCAGGTAACTCAACCATCTGTTACTCAGTCAATTCTTCAGGTAGAGACTTCTTATTCAGGATTCTGTTTATGTCTACCCCACAGACAACGTGTGTTGAGTAAGAACTTCCTGTGACAACGGGAAGTGGTTAAAACAGCCTAGAGCTATTGTCATATGGACAACCTGCATATAGTGAAAATCACGCAACTCAACCATCTGTTACTCAGTCAATTCTTAAGGTAGAGACTTCTTATTCAGGATTCTGTTTATGTCTACCCCAAAGACAACGTGTGTGAAGCAAGAGCTTCCTGTGACAACCGGAAGTGGTTGAAATCACCCAAGAGCTATTGTCATATTACGTGCGCATAGTGAAAATCATGCAACTCAACCATCTGTTTCTCAGTCAATTCTTAAGGTAGAGACTTCTTATTCAGGATTCTGTTTATGTCTACCCCAAAGACAACGTGTGTGAAGCAAGAGCTTCCTGTGACAACCGGAAGTGGTTAAAATCACCCAAGAGCTATTGTCATATTACGTGCGCATAGTGAAAATCACGCAACTCAACCATCTGTTACTCAGTCAATTCTTAAGGTAGAGACTTCTTATTCAGGATTCCGTTTATGTCTACCCCAAAGACAACGTGTGTGAAGCAAGAGCTTCCTGTGACAACCGGAAGTGGTTAAAATCACCCAAGAGCTATTGTCATATTGCCACCTGCAGATAGTGAAAATCACGCAACTCAACCATCTCTTTCTCAGTCAATTCTTAAGGTAGAGACTTCTTATTCAGGATTATGTTTATGTCTACCCCAAAGACAACATGTGTTGAGTAAGAACTTCCTGTGACAACGGGAAGTGGTTAAAACAGCCTAGAGCTATTGTCATATTAAGTGCGCATTGTGAAAATCACGCAACTCAACCATCTGTTTCTCAGTCAATTCTTAAGGTAGAGACTACTTATTCAGGATTCTGTTTATGTCTACCCCAAAGACAACGTGTGTGAAGCAACAGCTTCCTGTGACAACCGGAAGTGGTTAAAAACACCCAAGAGCTATTGTCATATTGCCACCTGCAGATAGTGAAAATCACGCAACTCAACCATCTGTTACTCAGTCAATTTTTAAGGTAGAGACTTCTTATTCAGGATTATGTTTATGTCTACCCCAAAGACAACGTGTGTGAAGCAAGAGCTTCCTGTGACAACCGGAAGTGGTTAAAAACACCCAAGAGCTATTGCCATATTACGTGCGCATAGTGAAAATCACGCAACTCAACCATCTGTTACTCAGTCAATTCTTAAGGTAGAGACTTCTTATTCAGGATTCTGTTTATGTCTACCCCAAAGACAACGTGTGTGAAGCAAGAGCTTCCTGTGACAACCGGAAGTGGTTAAAATCACCCAAGAGCTATTGTCATATTACGTGCGCATAGTGAAAATCACGCAACTCAACCATCTGTTTCTCAGTCAATTCTTAAGGTAGAGACTTCTTATTCAGGATTCTGTTTATGTCTACCCCAAAGACAACGTGTGTGAAGCAACAGCTTCCTGTGACAACCGGAAGTGGTTAAAAACACCCAAGAGCTATTGTCATATTGCCACCTTTAGATGGTGAAAATCACGCAACTCAACCATCTGTTACTCAGTCAATTTTTAAGGTAGAGACTTCTTATTCAGGATTATGTTTATGTCTACCCCAAAGACAACGTGTGTTGAGTAAGAACTTCCTGTGACAACGGGAAGTGGTTAAAACAGCCTAGAGCTATTGTCATATGGTCAACCTGCACATAGTGAAAATCATGCAACTCAACCATCTGTTACTCAGTCAATTCTTAAGGTAGAGACTTCTTATTCAGGATTATGTTTATGTCTACCCCAAAGACAACGTGTGTGAAGCAAGAGCTTCCTGTGACAACCGGAAGTGGTTAAAAACACCCAAGAGCTATTGTCATATTGCCACCTGCAGATAGTGAAAATCACGCAACTCAACCATCTTTTACTCAGTCAATTCTTAAGGTAGAGACTTCTTATTCAGGATTCTGTTTCTGTCTACCCCAAAGACAACGTGTGTGAAGCAAGAGCTTCCTGTGACAACCGGAAGTGGTTAAAATCACCCAAGAGCTATTGTCATATTAAGTGCGCATAGTGAAAATCACGCAACTCAACCATCTGTTTCTCAGTCAATTCTTAAGGTAGAGACTTCTTATTCAGGATTCTGTTTATGTCTACCCCAAAGACAACATGTGTTGAGTAAGAACTTCCTGTGACAACGGGAAGTGGTTAAAACAGCCTAGAGCTATTGTCATATTAAGTGCGCATAGTGAAAATCACGCAACTCAACCATCTCTTACTCAGTCAATTCTTAAGGTAGAGACTTCTTATTCAGGATTCTGTTTATGTCTACCCCAAAGACAACGTGTGTGAAGCAACAGCTTCCTGTGACAACCGGAAGTGGTTAAAAACACCCAAGAGCTATTGTCATATTGCCACCTGCAGATAGTGAAAATCACGCAACTCAACCATCTGTTACTCAGTCAATTCTTAAGGTAGAGACTTCTTATTCAGGATTCCGTTTATGTCTACCCCAAAGACAACGTGTGTTAAGCAAGAGCTTCCTGTGACAACCGGAAGTGGTTAAAAACACCCAAGAGCTATTGTCATATTGCCACCTGCAGATAGTGAAAATCACGCAACTCAACCATCTGTTACTCAGTCAATTCTTAAGGTAGAGACTTCTTATTCAGGATTCTGTTTATGTCTACCCCAAAGACAACGTGTGTGAAGCAAGAGCTTCCTGTGACAACCGGAAGTGGTTAAAATCACCCACGAGCTATTGTCATATTACGTGCGCATAGTGAAAATCACGCAACTCAACCATCTGTTACTCAGTCAATTCTTAAGGTAGAGACTTCTTATTCAGGATTCTGTTTATGTCTACCCCAAAGACAATGTGTGTGAAGCAAGAGCTTCCTGTGACAACCGGAAGTGGTTAAAAACACCCAAGAGCTATTGTCATATTGCCACCTGCAGATAGTGAAAATCACGCAACTCAACCATCTGTTTCTCAGTCAATTCTTAAGGTAGAGACTTCTTATTCAGGATTCTGTTTATGTCTACCCCAAAGACAACATGTGTTGAGTAAGAACTTCCTGTGACAACGGGAAGTGGTTAAAACAGCCTAGAGCTATTGTCATATTAAGTGCGCATAGTGAAAATCACGCAACTCAACCATCTGTTTCTCAGTCAATTCTTAAGGTAGAGACTTCTTATTCAGGATTCTGTTTCTGTCTACCCCAAAGACAACGTGTGTGAAGCAAGAGCTTCCTGTGAAAACCGGAAGTGGTTAAAAACACCCAAGAGCTATTGTCATATTGCCACCTGCAGATAGTGAAAATCACGCAACTCAACCATCTGTTACTCAGTCAATTCTTAAGGTAGAGACTTCTTATTCAGGATTCTGTTTATGTCTACCCCAAAGACAACGTGTGTGAAGCAAGAGCTTCCTGTGACAACCGGAAGTGGTTAAAATCACCCAAGAGCTATTGTCATATTACGTGAGCATAGTGAAAATCACGCAACTCAACCATCTGTTTCTCAGTCAATTCTTAAGGTAGAGACTTCTTATTCAGGATTCCGTTTATGTCTACCCCAAAGACAACGTGTGTGAAGCAAGAGCTTCCTGTGACTACCGGAAGTGGTTAAAATCACCCAAGAGCTATTGTCATATTACGTGCGCATAGTGAAAATCACGCAACTCAAACATCTGTTACACAGTCAATTCTTAAGGTAGAGACTTCTTATTCAGGATTCTGTTTATGTCTACCCCAAAGACAACGTGTGTTGAGTAAGAACTTCCTGTGACAACGGGAAGTGGTTAAAACAGCCTAGAGCTATTGTCATATGGTCAACCTGCATATAGTGAAAATCACGCAACTCAACCATCTGTTACTCAGTCAATTCTTAAGGTAGAGACTTCTTATTCAGGATTCCGTTTATGTCTACCCCAAAGACAACGTGTGTGAAGCAAGAGCTTCCTGTGACAACCGGAAGTGGTTAAAATCACCCAAGAGCTATTGTCATATTACGTGCGCATAGTGAAAATCACGCAACTCAACCATCTGTTTCTCAGTCAATTCTTAACCTCTCTGGGGTATGTGGGACGATTTCGTCCCACCTACGTAACAGCTACTGGAATTCCAGTGGCGCGATTTTTGAATCGTTAGAAATACTATAACTTCAATTTCTCAAACATATGACTATTTCACAGCTATTTAAAGACAAGAATCTCGTTAATCTAACCCCACTGTCCGATTTCAAAAAGGCTTTACAACGAAAGCAAAACATTAGATTATGTCAGTAGAGTGCCCAGCCAGAAAAAATCTGACACCCATTTTTCAAGCTAGCATATCATGTCACATAAACCCAAACCACAGCTAAATGCAGCACTAACCTTTGATGATCTTCATCAGATGACACACCTAGGACATTGTGTTATACAATACATGCATGTCTGTTCAATCAAGTTCATATTTATATCAAAAACCAGCTTTTTACATTAGCATGTGACGTTCAGAAAAAGCATAACCACCGCAAACTTCCGTTGAATTTACTAACAGTTTGCTAAATTACTCACGATAAACGTTCACAAAAAGCATAACAATTATTTTAAGAATTATAGATACATTACCCCTCTATGCACTCGATATGTCCGATTTTAAAATAGCTTTTCGGATGAAGCACATTTTGCAATAATCTAAGTACATAGCCCGGCATTACAGGGCTAGCTATTTAGACACCCGGCAAGATTAGCCTTCATCAAAATCACATTTCCTATAAGAAAAATGTTCTTACCTTGCTTGTTCTTCATCAGAATACACTGCCAGGACTTCTACTTCAATAACAAATGTTGGTTTGGTCCCAAATAATCCATCGTTATATCCAAACAGCGACGTTTTGTTCGTGAGTTCTAGAATGCTTCTTCGCGGTGTCGCGCATGGCGCATTGGCGTGTCAAAAATGTCTAAATATTCCATTACCGTACTTCGAAGCATGTCAACCGCTGTTTAAAACCAATTTTTATGCCATTTATGTCGTAGAGAAGTGATAATATTCCGACCGGGAGTATGCATTGAGCCTAAACAGCCGAATAAAATTTCTCCTCAGAAGCGACTCATGCACGCGCATCATTGAAAGGTCCTCCGAGCAGCCACTTACAAAAGGCGATAATATGTTTCAACCTGAGGCTCCCTCGTAAACCTTCAGTTATTTCGCGGGCTCTGAGAGCCTATTGGAGCCCTGGGAATTGTCACGTTACAGCTAAGATCCTTACTTTTCAATAAAAAGATGCAAGACGCACGACTCCTTGTCAGACAGGGTACTTCCTGCTTGAAACCTTGTCAGGTTTTTGCCTGCCATAGGAGTTCTGTTATACTCACAGACACCATTCAAACAGTTTTAGAAAATTCAGAGTGTTTTCTATCCAAACCTGAACAATAATATGCATATTCTAGCTTCTGAGTTGGTGTAGGAGGCAGTTAAAAATGGGAACATATTTTTCCAAAATTCTCAATACTGCCCCCTAGCCCAGACAGGTTAAGGTAGAGACTTCTTATTCAGGATTCCGTTTATGTCTACCCCAAAGACAACGTGTGTGAAGCAAGAGCTTCCTGTGACTACCGGAAGTGGTTAAAATCACCCAAGAGCTATTGTCATATTACGTGCGCATAGTGAAAATCACGCAACTCAACCATCTGTTTCTCAGTCAATTCTTAAGGTAGAGACTTCTTATTCAGGATTCCGTTTATGTCTACCCCAAAGACAACGTGTGTGAAGCAAGAGCTTCCTGTGACAACCGGAAGTGGTTAAAAACACCCAAGAGCTATTGTCATATTGCCACCTGCAGATAGTGAAAATCACGCAACTCAACCATCTGAAACTCAGTCAATTCTTAAGGTAGAGACTTCATATTCAGGATTCTGTATATGCCTACCCCAAAGACAACGTGTGTCTATTCTTTTTGCAAAAAAAACAAAAACACACACACACAATTTGGCCATAGGTACATAGTGTGGGACTTAGAGGCTTATACCGCCTTCAATAGTTACTTTCGTTCAAACGATTCAAGAACCGTCAGACCTAGAGCTCCGAAATTTTGGAAACCTGTTCTAGAGCTCAAGTCGATAGTGCACGGTGATTTATGGGGCTCTAGAAGGTTCTCTGACCGAGAAACCGCCTCGTACATTTGCAATATTTTCAATTCATTTTGAATATCACGGACATGGCGACATGTAGAAATGTCCCAGAGTCGCAAGACTAGGTGCATTGAAACCGCCTCGGCCCATAGAGACGGACCCCAATGTCTCTGTCCGATAGCTCATTCAGGGACCCCGTAGTAACGCCCTGAAAAAGTGGATTTTCAGCACCAATTAGGCCATTGCTCGGGCACCGAATGACCTATCGAGCCGAAACTTCGGATTCGGGGTCGCCTCACATAGGCCTACACATAATGTCAGAGCTGGACCCGCAGCTATAACGTAACTATGTGTTTTAGGTTTTTTTATGTTTAAAATTGAAAGCACTGTGAATTATGGGCCTTCTCTGACATATGTGATAGTTGGCTTCTATACGAGTTGGAAAAAGTGGATTTGGTGTCAGATGCTATCAGCTTGGTGTCAAAATGACATCTAATTGACTGATGGACGCTGACTGCTGGGTGACGAGCAATGGAGAGGAACCACAGTCACTGCCCGGCCATCCCGAGTTCATCGAGCCAGTCAATAATGCATTTCTGCAGTATTTTTGAGCATGGCTAAATTTGTGATGCTAAATGCCCATTGAATCATATTCAAACGTAACGCGCAATATTGCAAATGTAACGCGCATTTGCAAGATGATTCAACAGCAAAAAATATCACCAAAGTTGACATGATGAAATCAACACAACGAGCGATGGAGAGGAACCACAGTCACTGCACGGCCATCCCGAGATCATCAGGCCAGTCAATTATGCATTCTGAGCATGTCAAATTCGTTAAAAATGTTAAAAGCAACAGAGTCCCACTTCTCCCTCATCATACATGACAAGTAGACCATCTGCGTTGATTGATGGCTCAACATAGGGATACATATCATTTGGGCAGTATAAATGCCATTTGGACCATGGTTCACTGACTTTTGGGTTTGGAAACCGACTTCCTATGATCGTACATGGCAAACGGACAAACATACTGATTTGGCACATTCAATACTTTCATACATGTATAATTGACAAAAAAAGAATTGGACATTTCATTTGCACATTTCTAATGGCATTTGGCAAAAAATATAAATATGTGACTTTTGACTTCCTATGAAATCATATTCCAAATGCACAAATCATATGCCTTATGCACAAGCAAATATGTCACTTTTGACTTCCTATGAAATCATATTCCAAATGCACAAAACATATGCCTTATGCACAAGCAAAAACAACCCAAAAAATTATGTCAATAAAATATGTCAAAAGTATGTCCATACAGCTCTTATACATGTGTAATTGACATAAAAATAAAAGAAAATTCGAAAAACGGTCCAGAAACCACTTTTTTAGGGTTGAAAAGTTTTCAAAAAATATGTCATTTTTTCAAAATTTGACTCTTGGGACTTGAATTGTGTTACATTTGCAATATGAAAATTCACTGCGGAGAGCTCTAGCTATCTTTTGGATATTTGCTGTAATTTGGCACTTGCAATACTTCCAGAAGTGACAAAAAAAAGCATTGGATATGTCATTTTGCAAAAAAAATGAAGAAAAAAAAAGTCACTTTTTTCCTATGAAATCATATTCAAAATGCACAAATCATATGCCTTGCGCACAAGCAAAAGCAACCCAAAAAACGACATCAATAAAAAACGTCAGAAGCATGTTCATACAGCTCTTATACATGTGTAATTGACATAACAATCGAAAAAAATTCGAAAAAACGGTCCAGAAACCACTTTTTTACAAGGTGCTAAGTTTTCAAAAAAAAAATCATTTTATCAAAATCTGAGACTTGGGTAAGAATTGGGTATCATTTGCTGTATGAAAATCCAAGGTGGAGCGCGCTCGCCATCTAAAGGAAATTTGGGGTGTTACAATTGGCAATTGCCATCGGAAAATTGCCATATGATTGGCCCGGAGATGGGCCGCTTTGGGTGGTTTTTGCAATCGTGTGTATGATTCGTGCTATGCCAATATGTTGCAATGTATTTTTGTCCAAATCAGGGGGATATTCCCTTACAGCAAAAATGGTACTTACAGAGTGCATCAAACATGACTTAGACCTTGTTTGTGAAAAACTGTTTTTTTCTGTATTTCATGATTGCAACTTGCTGAAAAGTGTCAACAATGTTCCTTTCATCGAGATTAAACAGTACAGCAAAATGGTACTTACAGAGTGACTCAAACATGACTTAGACCTTGTTTTTGAAAAACGGTTTATTTCTGTATTTCATGATTGCAACTTGCTGAAAAGTGTCAACAATGTTCCTTTCATCGAGATTAAACAGTACAGCAAAATGGTACTTACAGAGTGACTCAAACATGACTTTGACCTTGTTTTTGAAAAACTTTTTATCTCTGTATTTTATGATTGCAATTTGCTGAAAAGTGTCAACAGTGTTCCTTTCATCGAGTTCAAACAGTACAGCAAAATGGTACTTAACAGAGTGACCTTGATTTTGAAAAGTGTTTATTTCTGTATTTACATGATTGCACTTGCTGAAAAGTGTCAACAGTGCTCCTATCATCCTGATTAAGCAGTACAGCAAAAATGGTACTCACAGAGTGCTTCAAACATGATTTAGGCCTTGTTTGTGAAAAACGGTTTATTTCTGTATTTCATGATTGCAACTTGCTGAAAAGTGTCAACAATGTTCCTTTCATCGAGTTTAAACAGTACAGCAAAATGGTACTTAACAGAGTGACCTTGATTTTGAAAAGTGTTTATTTCTGTATTTACATGATTGCACTTGCTGAAAAGTGTCAACAGTGCTCCTATCATCCTGATTAAGCAGTACAGCAAAAATGGTACTCACAGAGTGCTTCAAACATGATTTAGGCCT
>NW_021823140.1:0-2500 GCF_901001165.1 Salmo trutta
TGTAGTGGGTGACTCATTATCTTTTGTGTTCTGGTCTCCAACGCTGACCGTGACTTCCGATTCAATATAATCATTGATTGAAGGACAGATTACAATTTTTCTACATTGTTTTTTCTTCTTCTTTCTACCTGTGTAAATATTTGACTTGGCAGTAGTTCCTTCTAGCCGTAGCTAGTCCCAATACGTCAACGTTTTTTTGATTTGTGCACTGGTATTTTAACAGTAGTCTCAGATAGTCAAGGAGTTTAAGGATTCCCTATATAGTACACTACTTTTGACCAGAGACCTGTGGGAACCCTATGGGCCCTATAAAGGGAAAGGGGCACCATTTGGGCCACAGGCTGGGAGGTCTTATACTAAATTCCCAATTTTCCTCCAATGGGCTGGAACATTCTTTTCCATTTCCAGGGAATTCCTGACGTGGAATTGGCTCATTAAACCCCCTGTATATATATTGTGTATATATATTGTGTATATATATTGTGTATATAGATTGTGTATATAGATTGTGTATATAGATTGTGTGTATATATATTGTGTATATATATTGTGTATATATAGATTGTGTATATAGATTGTGTATATAGATGGTGTATATATATTGTGTATATAGATTGTGTATATATAGTGTATATAGATGGTGTATATTTATTCTGTATATATATATTGTGTATATATATTGTCTATATATATATTGTCTATATAAATTTTGTATAAATATTGTGTATATATATATTGTGTATATATATTGTGTATATATATTGTGTATATAGATGGTGTATATATACATTGTGTATATATATTGTGTATATATATTGTGTATATAGATTGTGTATCTATATTGTGTATATATATTGTGTTACTAGATGGTGTGTATATATTGTGTATATATATATTGTGTATATATATTGTGTATATATATAGTGTGTATATATTGTGTATATATTGTGTTTATAGATGGTGTATATATATTGTGTATATATATTGTGTATATATATTGTGTATATAGATGGTGTATATATAGATTGTGTATATAGATTGTGTATATAGATTGTGTATATAGATGGTGTATATATATATATTGTGTATATATATAGTGTATATAGATGGTGTATATATATAGACTGTATATATAGATGGTGTATATATATTGTATATATATATATATGGTGTATATATATTGTGTATACATATGGTGTATATATATATTGTGTATATATTGTGTATATAGATGGTGTATATATAGATTGTGTATATATATTGTGTATATATATTGTGTATATATATTGTGTATATATATTGTGTACATAGATTGTGTATATATATTGTGTATATATATATATATTGTGTATATATATATAGATTGTGTATATATATTGTGTATATAGATTGTGTATATATATTGTGTATATATATATAGATTGTGTATATATATTGTGTATATAGATGGTGTATATATATATATTGTGTATATATATTGTGTATATATATATATTGTGTATATAGATTGTGTATATAGATTGTGTATATAGATGGTGTATATATATTGTGTATATAGATTGTGTATATATAGTGTATATAGATGGTGTATATTTATTGTGTATATATATATATTGTGTATATATATTGTCTATATCTATATTGTCTATATAAATTTTGTATAAATATTGTGTATATATATATTGTGTATATATATTGTGTATATATATTGTGTATATAGATGGTGTATATATACATTGTGTATATATATTGTGTATATATATTGTGTATATAGATTGTGTATCTATATTGTGTATATATATTGTGTTACTAGATGGTGTATATATATTGTGTATATATTGTGTATATATATATTGTGTATATATATTGTGTATATATATTGTGTGTATATATTGTGTATATATTGTGTTTATAGATGGTGTATATATATTGTGTATATATATTGTGTATATATATTGTGTATATAGATGGTGTATATATAGATTGTGTATATAGATTGTGTATATAGATTGTGTATATAGATGGTGTATATATATATATATTGTGTATATATATAGTGTATATAGATGGTGTATATATATAGATTGTATATATAGATGGTGTATATATATTGTATATATATATATGGTGTATATATATTGTGTATACATATGGTGTATATATATATTGTGTATATATTGTGTATATAGATGGTTTATATATAGATTGTGTATATATATTGTGTATATATATTGTGTATATAGATGGTGTATATATATTGTGTATATATATTGTGTACATAGATTGTGTATATATATTGTGTATATATATATATTGTGTATATATATATAGATTGTGTGTATATATATTGTGTATATAGATTGTGTATATATATTGTGTATATATATATAGATTGTGTATATATATTGTGTATATAGATGGTGCATATATATATATTGTGTATATATATTGTGTATATATATATATTGTGTATATAGATTGTGTATATATATATATTGTG
>NW_021823140.1:7500-20996 GCF_901001165.1 Salmo trutta
ACTGAAAGAACCAATCATTTATTCTGACTATTGCTTGACTTCAACATATAATAAAACACTTGATCTAAATAAACCGATTTTCCTTAAATGACAAATATGTCAATTTATTATAATCCACATAAGAATTCACACGAGACGCCCTGTAGCCTGCGTCAGGTACGATGTAGCTACGACGTGCATGGTGTGAAAAAAACACCGCTGTCAGTTGGCGGCCAATTCAAAATATTTCTTCAGATATTCAAATCCTCATGCTGCAGGATTATTTTATTCCTGCGATGAAAGGGGTCAAATTATGATGGGACATCTGTAAAAGGGCTCACTCGGTCCTCTAAAAAATTGAAATAGACACTAAAAGCAGATGTGGGGTTTAAGCTCCTTAAAAAAGATAGATGGTAAAATATGTTTCACAGCAGCGGTATGACCCCTTGACTGTGCAGGAGAAAATGTTTGCGTCCTAAATAGTGCACTACATTTTGACCAGAGCTCTTTGTGTCCTGGTTAATAGTAGTGCACTATGTAGGGAATAGGATGCCATTTGGGACACGCTGTATCTATGCACAAAGAAACATTGGTGCATTGTTATATTTTACAGGTCGTATAAATCAAAGGTTATTGAAGTGCTGAGAATAAAAAGTAGAAAAGGGCGTTTGACGGGTTTTGCGTGACCGAGGCCTACTTCCTGTCTTTAAGTAGCGGTCGTGAGCTTTGGGACTCTAGCTGTGCATGCTGCGGCTTGCAGCCCAAATGGTAACCTGTTCCCTACTAGTAGTGCACTATTCAGGTAATAGGGTGTCACTCGGGTCGCTAAGCTGGGATCTCCTCCCTGTTAAGAACGCCTCTGTGTGTGTGTGTGTGTGTTAAGAACGTCTGTGTGTGTGTGTGTTAAGAACGTCTGTGTGTGTGTGTGTGTGTGTGTGTGTGTGTGTGTTAAGAACGCCTCTGTGTGTGTGTGTGTGTTAAGAACGTCTGTGTGTGTGTGTGTGTGTGTGTGTGTGTGTGTGTGTGTGTGTTAAGAACGTCTCTGTGTGTGTATTGAGAACACCTCTGTACGGTTTTGTCCCCGGGCGGTGACTCAATCCAGCTGAAGGAAACGACCAATGAGCTGAGAGATATTTGATTTATCAACTCCAGGAGGAATGAAATGAAATTCTCTCAAGTCTCCTACTGAGCGTGAGACTAGCAGGCATAGTTAGGCGATGGCGATAATACTGTTATACTTTTATCAGAGCGACTCCATGTGTCTCCCAATTTGCACCCTGTTCTCTACATAGCGCAATCCTTTTGACCAGCTCTGGTGGTGTGCTGTAGGTAACAAGGGATCCATTCGGGAAAGCATCCCAGGTCCATGTAATAAAGGCAACAGTGTACATGTGAGATACCCTTCTGTAACGTCTATTCCTTTACAGTCCAGAGGCCGGACAGAGAGACAGTATAGTACAGGGGGTTATTAAGTCTCTCTCTCTCTCCATAGCAACCGGATTCCCCTGACATCTCTGTGAACGTGAAAACATTCATCAGGGTTTATTGATCACAAGAGTTCAGCCTAATCAAATAGCACCCTGGTTTGTTTGAAGTTTAATATAAAATGGTAACGGGGGGGTTGTTTATCGTTGATCGTTGCACTTCGGGACTTCCTTACAGCCCCCTGCCTGCACCCCGTCTCAAACATACATGAAGGAGAGGTGTTATTTGTAGTGGCAAATTTACATTAATTCCCATGTTAATGTTATCAGCCACTAAATAGCTCTCACAGTAATGGCTTGACAGGGAGAATTGCAATCATCTGCGTGGGACCTGCAGCGGTGTAATGGACAAACCTGATTAATTTAATCTGGTTGTGGACCATTATAGCTACACTTTATCATTTCAACAGATGGAGCAGGGAGAAATTAAGAAACCCTCTCAAGGATAAAGAAGATAAGCAGGTCTCTCTCCGTCTCTCTCTCTCTCTCTTTCTCTCTCTCTCTCTCTCTCTCTCTCTAACCCTATCTCAATCTTTCTATCTCACCATCTCTCACTCCCTCTCCATTCATCTGTCTCTCTCTCTCTCTTTTTCTCCATCACTCCCTCTCGATTCACCTCTATCTCTCTTTCTCTCTCTTGATCTATCTCCTTCCCTCTCTCTTTTTCTCCATCACTCCCTCTCCATTCACCACTCTCTCTCTCTCTCTCTCTCTCTCTCTCTCTCTCCCTCTCTCTTTTTCTCCATCACTCCCTCTCTTTTTCTCCATCTCTCTCTCTCTCTCTCTCTTATCTCTTCCATCTCTCCAACAATCTGGAGGTGTGGGCTTGTCTTCGGATATGAGTGAGTGGCTCTGAGCTTCTTCCTGTCTGAGTCTGCATGACTGACTGAGTGCATTATCACGTCTAACCTGATTAGGTCTACGTTTGATGCATTGTGACAGTTTCATGATGTATCTCTCCCCAATTTTTTGATTATTATTTCACAGATGATCAAATCAATGTTTTTTTATTAACAAAATATTAAAATGTAAACTGTCATTTTCAATCTATTAACTGTCTGCGGACACTTTAATATCAACAGACTTGTTTTTGTTTTATTTCACAATTGCATATTAGTATGATTGACATTCCCATCACATCATTGACTTCGACATAAAAGCCTCACCAGACGACAGGATTTGTCACGTCCTGACCAGTAAAGAGGTCATTTTGTAATTGTAGCATGGTCAGGGCGTGGCAGGGGGTGTTTGTTTTGTGTGTTTTGGGATTTTTTGGTTCTAGGGGATTTTGGTTCTAGTTTTCTAGTTTTCTATTTCTATGTTTCTTTTTCTATGTGTGGCCAGGACATGGCTTCCAATCAGAGGCAGGTGTCTTTCGTTGTCTCTGATTGGAGGCCATACTTAGGCAGCCGGTTTTTCCTGTGTTTTTGTGGGTGGTTATTTTCTGTGTAGCCTGTGTGCCTTATGGAACTGTTTCATCGTCTGTTTATTTTGTTTTGAGTAATAAAGTTTTTTTCTAATAAAGTAAGAAGATGAGCACTAAACCCGCTGCGCTTTGGTCTGTCCCTTTCGACGCCTGGGACAGGATTACATCAATTCAGATGATCATTGACAATGAAATAGTAAATACAGTGATTCACTTCCTGTCTTTTTCATCCAGCTATTGTCCAATTGTCGTGTTATGCTACACATTGTACGTTAACCCTTTGAATCCAGCGGAGGCTCCTCAGAGGAGGAGGAAGGAGAGGACCTTCCTACTCAGTGAATTTCTTCTTCTTTTTTTTTTTTAAATAGTGAAACATTAAAAAGTTAGCATTTTTAGATAAAACGATACTAAATCCACTTCAATAAGGGTAGATGAAGGTGAGGAGACAGGTTAAAGAAGGTCTTTTAAGCCTTGAGAGAATTGAGACATGGATGGTGTATGTGTGACCATTCAGAGGGGTGAATGGGGCAAGACAATAGATCGATAATGGCCCACCATCCAAAGGATATCTAGCCAACTGGACACAACTAAGTTGTCCAATGAGAAGCATCGGAGTCAACATGGGCCAGCATCCCTGTGGAACGCTTTCGACACCTTAAAGAGTCCATGCCCCGACAAATTGAGGCTGTTCTGAAGGTGGAAGGGGGGAGTGGGGTGCAACTCAATATTAGGAAGGTGTTCTTAATGTGTTGTATAGTCAGTGTATATTCAAGTCCTGAAATGACTGATTAAAATGCATTGTTTTTCAAAGAATGTCTACAGTAGCCTCAACAGCACTCTGTAGAGTACCACCATGGTGTAGCTAGCTTCCGTCCTCCTGTGGGTACATTGACTTCAATACAAATCCTAGGAGGCTCATGGTTCTCACCCCATTCCATAGACTTACACAGTAATTATGACAACTTACAGAGGACGTCCTCCATCCTATCAGAGTTCTTGTAGCATGAACTGATATCAAATCAAATTGTATTGGTCACATACACGTGTTTAGCAGATGTTATTGCAGGTGTAGCGAATTGCTTGTGTTTCTAACTCCAACAGTGCTGTAATATCTAACTAAATGCTTGTGTTTCTAGCTCTGACAGTGCAGTAACATCTAACAATAATATCTAACAATTTCACAACATATACCCAATACACACAAATCTAAGTAAAGGAATGGAATTAAGAATATATAAATATACAGACGAGAAATGTCAGAGCGACATAGAATAAGATACAGTAGAATAGAATACAGTATATACATATGAGATGAGTATGCAAAAATGTAAACACTATTAAAGTGGTCAGTGATTCCATGTCTATGTATATAGGGCAGCAGCCTCTAAGGTGCAGGGTTGTGTAACCGGGTGGTAGCCGGCTAGTGATGGCTATTTAACAGTCTGGTGGCCTTGAGATAGAAGCTGTTTTTCAGTCTCTCTGTCCCAGCTTTGATGCACCTGTACTGACCTCGCCTTCTGGATGATAGCGAGGTGAACAGGCAGTGGCTCGGGTGGTTGTTGTCCTTGATGATCTTTTTGGCCTTCCTGTGACATCTAGTGCTGTAGGTGTCCTGAAGGGCAGGTAGTTTGCCCCCGGTGATGCGTTGGGCATTTCGCACCACACTCTGGAGAGGTCCACCCAATTAAAGCATCAGAGAATGAATCTAGTACTGAAAGCAGAAGCTACAGCTAGCTAGCACTGCAGTGCATAAAATGTGGTGAGTAGTTGACTCAAAGATAGAGAAAGACAGTAGTTGAACAGTTTTGAACAAATACATTTTTAAAAAATTAAGAAGAAGCAGCAGAGAGAGCTATCTATATTTCGTTGTATTTTTTTCACTTTTACTTACTGTACTTAGCTAGCTAACGCAACTAGCTAGTTTAGTCGACTCAAACACCCGGCTCAAACAGAAAGGAATGCTAATTATTTTAGCTAGCTGGCTAAGGCTATCCAACACTGGAACTCTCCCAAGTCAAGATACGTTTTCGATTGTATTCGTTTATTGCCACCGGGGCCCGCCAGTGTAACTGCTAAACTGCTTGCTGTATGTATACTGTACTGTGTGACTGTAGCGGGTGTACTAATGCATTAGTTCTAGTAGCTATGTTGACTTTGACGTTACTATGGTGACAATGATGTAGGCTGTGTGTAGCAGTTATGATATGAAGGTTTGGCTTGGAAATGTTTTTTTTCACCTGGTCATATACAGCTGATGTGTTGTGCCCTGAAGTCTACAAGCGAAAGAAAAAGGTGAGAGAAGGAATTATACAACTAGTAAATTAATGATGCTTTTTGCACGTGGCTGCTATGAAAGTGAACTGTGTGTGCAGGTGATCAGTGGTGTATTCATTCAGCCAATTCTGTTGAAATACTTTTCTAAAACGGAAGCAAACAAAACGGGGATAAACCTACCTGAATTTGTCCAATAGAAACTCTCGTTTGCAACTGTTTGGACTAATGATTACACTCTAGATCAGCTAGATGCAGAGAGGTGATACTGTTGGACTAATGATTACACTCTAGGTCAGTTAGATGCAGACAAGAGTGTACAAAGTGGTATTGAATGTGTCACTGTCTGTCACATTGATTACTCAAATTTGTCTCTCGACCTGTGTGCACCCACATTGTAAACTTTCATTCATAGGCTAGGTCGTAGCAACCTCATAATGTGTATAGTGAAAATTCTATTATTATGTAATAGCCTAAACCTATTGCTGTTACATTGAATATGGAATATGAATGAGAGTCATCCAGTATGCTGTAATAGAAATAAGGCCATGCTCATTAAAAGTAAAATCATCCTCCCTCATTTTAAACAGCACCAACCACCACTGAATTTGATTCTTCACCTATGCAGCAGTGTTCTGAGAAGTTCCGGTCAAAAAGGGGTTGTCATGGTATTCTCGTGTGCTCAGAAGGGCTCAGACAACCTATTTAGGAAGTAACCTACAGGTGGCGATAGAGAGAGACAGAGAGAGGCATCGAGAGAGAGTTTAATGTTTACTGTTCATTTTTTTATTGTTCCTTTCACTTTTGTTTATTATCTATTTCACTTGCTTTGGCAATGTAAACATATATTTTCCATGCATATAAAGCCCCTTAAATTTAAATTGAATTTAAATTGAACAGAGAGAGAGAGAGAGAAAAAAGGTTATTAATGTGTGAAATGTAGGTTGTCAGAACATATTAATCGTCAAAATGTATCATTTTAGCACCACTTTACTTTACTTTGTGGTTTGTGAGGGGGAAAAGCACATCAGTGTTTCACTTCTATCAGACTGGAATCATTATAGATGGGAAGAGAGATTAAAGACAATTATGTAAAGCATTATCACATATAACAATATGATATTTCATGGAAATATTACAGTGTCGAATTAAATTAATTTAAATGCAATTGTGCATATTTTCATAAAAAAATATTATTTTGCAATTATAGACCATATGCACATTCATATTTTGTTTATAGACAATTTAAATAATAAACAATTAAACGTAATATTATTGAAATAAATTACCCTTTGAATTCAATAAAGAAGATATGCTAAAAAAATAAAAAAAATAAAAAATATGGAAAGACCATGAGATACAGAGATAGACTATATGTTGTTGTTGTTGTTGTCTTGTTTTTTAAACGTAAAACATTTGTTCGTCTTGTTCTGATGACGCCGACCGGAGTTCTCCTCTCGCGCATGTAACTGCCCATTTAAACCGTTATTATTTAAACATTTCATTTCTGTTGACCAGCGGTTATCTCTTCCGTTACCACAACTTTACTCTCAACTTCCTGACAGTCATTTCGGTATTTATGTACTGATTTGTATTTATTTATTTATAATTTATTTTTGTTGTTGAGTTCATTACCGCGAAGGGGAAACGTTTTGTACACTGTGGAATGAACAACGGGGAAAGAGTGAGTAGAGTACACCTCGACCTAGATATTCATTATTGAAATGTATGAACATGTAAGCTAGGCTAGGTGACTTTGGTTGCTCTGTGAGGCTGACGAGTCGGTATAAAGGCTGTTTTCATAGTGGTTGATATCTTCATACTGCTTCACTGTCAATGCATTTGGTTTGAAACGTGATTATAGGACAAATGCAATAAAAACGTATTGATGAATGATGAAGACTTAAAAAGTGACTTATCATACATTTTCTATTCTAGTCAACTGTATATTCAATTATATGAAACAACATGCACCGTTATAGTACTTTGTAATATAGCTTTTAGTTAATGACATTATATTGTTAACTTGGGAGTTAAATTGTTATCTAGTTCTATTAGTTGTAGTTACCAGTTCTATTCCCAACACCTACTCACGTTGTGAAGGTTTAGTCCTATTGCATGTAATAATAGGAGTCACATGACTTTTACAGACACTAAGTATCCTCTTGTAACAGTGAAATTAACATCACCTCACGACCAATCAATGGCACTTTCAGCACCATCGATTTTTTTTCTTGATGAAAATGTTTATTTATATATATATATATATATATATATATATATATATATATATATATATATATATATATATATATTTTTTTTTTACATGAAATGACTTCTACCTTTTACAGTTTACATCAGAGTAACCCACATGGACCCTCTATTTCCACCCACAGCCGTGCAGAGCCCATGTAACTATGTAAAAGATACCTGATCAACCACAGGTTGGAATGAAGAGAGACCTGTTGGAATCAGAACATGATCATTCAGGAAAGCCAGAGTGCTGACTCTTGCTTTAGTTAAAACCCTCTGGATAACAATCCCCGTGGCGTTTCCAAACCGTAATAGAGAAATTGTAGGTATAACATTATTACATTGACATTACCTACACTTTTGTCTTGATCATTTTATTATGCCATAACTCATAAGAATAGGTCCTGGTTAGAGGGAAACGAAGATAAAGTGTAGCAGGTTGGAATGGGCAAAACAGAGAGAGGAGGAAGGAACACAATCTGTCCTTCCAAGGTCTCTTGGTCTGAGGGCAGCTGATCACCACACATAACATTCAAGATATTGTACATCCCAAATGGCACCCTATTCTCTGTATAGTGCACTACTTTTGACCAGAGCCCTATGGTAGTGCACTAAGTAGGGAATAGTGTTATTTGAGACGTTACCCTACAGAGAGCCAAAAGTCAGTACTGTAACAGGCTGGTTGAGGAGAAAAACGTTCATTTTTTAACCAGCGATCCATCAACGTCTAAATGTGGTGCGTAGCAAAAAGGAAATCATTAGATAGATAAATTAATCCAGGCTGAGACTGGATGAATGAAAACAATATCTAGCCTAGTACACCATTTTTCTACAGGTTAACCAAAGGGTAAAGAATTTACACTGGACCTCTCAGTCTTTCTGACACAGCTCTCTCACTCAGACTGGCTTACAACAGAATTCCTCTAACAAGAGGAACATGCCAAACTACAGCCCCAGATCTAAGATCAGCTTCTTCTTGCCATCTCTTAACTGTAACCAATAAGGGGGAATGCCAAGCTGATCTGAGACCAGGGTATGGGGCCAAGTTCATGGTACTCCAGGTCAGGACTCACCCTACTGGGGTTGGTTGGTTGACATCTTAGTCCTCTCTCTGGTCTGGTTAAAGTGTCCTCTCTCTGGTCTGGTTAAAGTGCCCTCTCTCTGGTCTGGTTAAAGTGCCCTCTCTCTGGTCTGGTTAAAGTGTCCTCTCTCTGGTCTGGTTAAAGTGTCCTCTCTCTGGTCTGGTTAAAGTGCCCTCTCTCTGGTCTGGTTAAAGTGCCCTCTCTCTGGTCTGGTTAAAGTGTCCTCTCTCTGGTCTGGTTAAAGTGCCCTCTCTCTGGTCTGGTTAAAGTGCCCTCTCTCTGGTCTGGTTAAAGTGTCCTCTCTCTGGTCTGGTTAAAGTGCCCTCTCTCTGGTCTGGCTAAAGTGTCCTCTCTCTGGTCTGGTTAAAGTGTCCTCTCTCTGGTCTGGTTAAAGTGTCCTCTCTCTGGTCTGGTTAAAGTGTCCTCTCTCTGGTCTGGTTAAAGTGTCCTCTCTCTGGTCTGGTTAAAGTGCCCTCTCTCTGGTCTGGTTAAAGTGCCCTCTCTCTGGTCTGGTTAAAGTGTCCTCTCTCTGGTCTGGTTAAAGTGCCCTCTCTCTGGTCTGGTTAAAGTGCCCTCTCTCTGGTCTGGTTAAAGTGTCCTCTCTCTGGTCTGGTTAAAGTGCCCTCTCTCTGGTCTGGTTAAAGTGTCCTCTCTCTGGTCTGGTTAAAGTGCCCTCTCTCTGGTCTGGTTAAAGTGCCCTCTCTGGTCTGGTTAAAGTGTCCTCTCTCTGGTCTGGTTAAAGTGTCCTCTCTCTGGTCTGGTTAAAGTGTCCTCTCTCTGGTCTGGTTAAAGTGCCCTCTCTCTGGTCTGGTTAAAGTGTCCTCTCTCTGGTCTGGTTAAAGTGTCCTCTCTCTGGTCTGGTTAAAGTGCCCTCTCTCTGGTCTGGTTAAAGTGCCCTCTCTCTGGTCTGGTTAAAGTGTCCTCTCTCTGGTCTGGTTAAAGTGCCCTCTCTCTGGTCTGGTTAAAGTGCCCTCTCTCTGGTCTGGTTAAAGTGCCCTCTCTCTGGTCTGGTTAAAGTGTCCTCTCTCTGGTCTGGTTAAAGTGCCCTCTCTCTGGTCTGGTTAAAGTGTCCTCTCTCTGGTCTGGTTAAAGTGCCCTCTCTCTGGTCTGGCTAGGGTGTCCTCTCTCTGGTCTGGCTAAAGTGCCCTCTCTCTGGTCTGGTTAAAGTGTCCTCTCTCTGGTCTGGTTAAAGTGTCCTCTCTCTGGTCTGGTTAAAGTGCCCTCTCTCTGGTCTGGCTAGGGTGTCCTCTCTCTGGTCTGGCTAGGGTGTCCTATCTCTGGTCTGGTTAAAGTGCCCTCTTTCTGGTCTGGTTAAAGTGCCCTCTCTCTGGTCTGGTTAAAGTGCCCTCTCTCTGGTCTGGCTAGGGTGTCCTCTCTCTGGTCTGGCTAGGGTGTCCTCTCTCTGGTCTGGTTGAAGTGCCCTCTCTCTGGTCTGGCTAAAGTGTCCTCTCTCTGGTCTGGTTAAAGTGCCATCTCTCTGGTCTGGCTAAAGTGCCCTCTCTCTGGTCTGGTTAAAGTGCCCTCTCTCTGGTTTGGTTAAAGTGCCCTCTCTCTGGTCTGGCTAGGGTGTCCTCTCTCTGGTCTGGTTAAAGTGCCCTCTCTCTGGTCTGATTAAAGTGCCCTCTCTCTGGTCTGGTTAAAGTGTCCTCTCTCTGGTCTGGCTAGGGTGTCCTCTCTCTGGTCTGGTTAAAGTGCCCTCTCTCTGGTCTGGTTAAAGTGCCCTCTCTTTGGTCTTTCTCCCCTCCTCTCTCTATGTCTGATTAGCAGTGGGAACAGATGTGTTCTCTCCTGTAATACATGTCTATATTTTTTAAGCTTTCTGCTAACCTTGGCGGCTGCTGCATCTCCTGCAACTAGGCTGAATCCCAAATGGAACCCTCTTCCCTTTATGCTGCACTACGTTTGATCAGGGCCCATTTAGGTCTGCCATGAGACACAGAGTGAGGGGTCCTTAGCCCTTTAACTATCTGACCACAGTCAGGAGTCCCTGGAAAGCAGTGGTGATTGTGAGTGGACTCTCCTGGTTAAATACAATTTAGTTTACCCAGTTAAATTGTTAGTCAGCACCTCTACAAACAATTTTGGGTGTGCATCAGCTCAGGCATTTTACTAAATAAATACAACGACCAAAGGCAGTTGGTAAACCATAAGTTGTGCACACATTTATTATGTTTGAATGCTTGATTTTTGTTGAAGAATAAGGATGTCCACTAACATTACAATTTCATAAAACATTTTTATTTAATTGTTTCAATTTTGTCTATGCAAAGTATGTAATATTTTTAAATCTACTATATAAACCACAAAAACACACCACATCTCCATCCCACCTCCATCACATCTCATCACACCTCCATCCCATCTCCATCCCATCTCCATCCCACCTCCATCCCACCTCCATCCCATCTCCATCCCATCTCCATCCCACCTCCATCACATCTCCATCCCATCTCCTTCCCATCTCCATCACATCTCCATCACACCTCCATCACACCTCCATCCCACCTCCATCCCATCTCCATCCCACCTCCATCACACCTCCATCACATCTCCATCCCATCTCCATCACATCTCCATCCCACCTCCATCCCACCTCCATCCCATCTCATCACACCTCCATCCCACCTCCATCACATCTCCATCCCTCCTCCATCACATCTCCATCCCACCTCCATCCCATCTCATCACACCTCCATCCCATCTCCATCCCATCTCCATCCCACCTCCATCACATCTCCATCCCATCTCCATCCCACCTTCATCCCATCTCCTTCCCATCTCCATCACATCTCCATCACACCTCCATCACATCTCCATCCCACCTCCATCCCACCTCCATCCCATCTCCATCCCATCTCCATCCCACCTCCATCACATCTCCATCCCACCTCCATCACATCTCCATCACATCTCCATCCTATCTCCATCCCACCTCCATCCCACCTCCATCCAACCTCCATCCCATCTCCATCCCACCTCCATCACATCTCCATCCCACCTCCATCCCATCTCCATCCCACCTCCATCCCACCTCCATCACATCTCCATCCCATCTCCATCCCACCTCCATCCCTTCTCCTTCCCATCTCCATCACGCCTCCATCCCATCTCCATCCCATCTCCATCACATCTTGTTTTTGTGATTCATTATTTCATCTCCCATATCTTTGTGAAGTTGTGATTCATTATTTAATCTCCCATATCTTTGTAAAGTTGTGATTCATTGACTCATCTCCCATATCTTTGTGAAGTTGTGATTCATTATTTAATCTCCCATATCTTTGTAAAGTTGTGATTCATTGACTCATCTCCCATATCTTTGTGAAGTTGTGATTCATTGACTCATCTCCCATATCTTTGTGAAGTTGTGATTCATTATTTAATCTCCCATATCTTTGTGAAGTTGTGATTCATTGACTCATCTCCCATATCTTTGTGAAGTTGTGATTCATTGACTCATCTCCCATATCTTTGTGAAGTTGTGATTCATTGACTCATCTCCCATATCTTTGTGAAGTTGTGATTCATTGACTCATCTCCCATATCTTTGTGAAGTTGTGATTCATTATTTCATCTCCCATATCTTTGTGAAGTTGTGATTCATTGACTCATCTCCCATATCTTTGTGAAGTTGTGATTCATTGACTCATCTCCCATATCTTTGTGAAGTTGTGATTCATTATTTCATCTCCCATGTGTATTCAGTCTACATGCACATTGTATTGAGTTGCTTCGCCTCTCCTCCAGTTGTCCCTCCTGTGTCGCCTGGTATGCGTACCGGCCACCAGTCACTCCATGGGAACTGTGAAACACATGTGAGAAGTCCACAAATGACACTTTTACTGCCCCTCATGTTCATTAGTGTATAAATCTTAGACTTTTTGAAGTGTTCATTTTTACAAGAGGTGATCTCATGTGAATTGTACTTCATAATATATTTATGCATGCTTTATAATTGGCATTGTGGATATAGTAAATAAGGGTTGAAGAAATCAAGCTCATGAGAGATCTATTGAGAATGTATTGTGGCTTTATGAGGGAGTGACTGAAAGATGCATCGGTCAGCATTAACACAATTGTTTAACCTAAACTAAGAGGAAGGTATTTCAATTGGGATAAAAACTCAAGACTTTCTTGTCCACTACAGTGCAACTGCAATCCTAAAAGTAACTAGAAATAAAACTAATAAACACATTTCAACATTTATCCAAGACAACCACAGACCAGGTACAGTACGTGTTGGGGGTTTTCTTTAACTAAAGAGTAAAGTTCTCTTCTGTCTGTATCCTCAGCAGTACTTCTGAAGTTACATGCTCCTCCAATTACTGGTCTACGTTCCAAATGGCACCATATTCCCTATACATTACGTAGGAACTAGGGCCCTGGTCATAGAGCAGTGCACTATATAGGGAATAGTGTGCTATTTGGGACGTAGACCGGGTCGCTGGCGTCTCCCCTCTGTACTCTGTCCTTGAACAGCTCTGCGTTGTGAAAATGTCGCGGATCATTAATCCTCGATTGTCTTCATCTGTAATTTAACCTGTAGCCATTTTCCTCCCCTCACACTTACCTCTCTCAATGCCTCTCTCTCTCTCTCCTCTCTCGCTCTCTCTCCTCTCCTCTCTCTCTCTCGCCTCTCTCTCTCCTCCCTCTTCTCATCTCGCATCTCTCTCTCTCTCTCTCTCTCTCTCTCTCTCTCTCTCTCTCTCTCTCTCTCTCTCTCTCTCTCTCTCTCTGTCCCGCTTATTTTCTTTCTGTGGTGCTGTAGCATGTCTGGTTCAGAATCTGGAGGGCTTCTCTCACTTTCTCCTGATATTGAAGGTTTACAGTAATTCTTGATTGTAAATGATGCAATAGTTTTTGGTACATTTCTTTCCATAGAAAAATATTGTGCTTGAGTGTTTGGTTCTTGAAATTGTCACTGAGCTGTGTGTGTGGTGTTGCTGTGTGTGTGTGTGTGTGTGTGTGTGTGTGTGTGTGTGTGTGTGTGTGTGTGTGTGT
>NW_021823140.1:21496-56118 GCF_901001165.1 Salmo trutta
CAACCATTTCGAATCCCACCATACCTTCTCCACTATGCAATCAGGTTTCCGAGCTGGTCATGGGAGCACCTCAGCCACGCTCAAGGTCCTAAATGATATCATAACCACCATCGATAAAAGAAGGTACTGTGCAGCCGTCTTCATCGACCTGGCCAAGGCTTTCGACTCTGTCAATCACCGTATTCTTATCGGCAGACTCAACAGCCTTGGTTTCTCAAATGACTGCCTCGCCTGGTTTACCAACTACTCCTCAGATAGAGTTCAGTGTGTCAAATCGGAGGGCCTGTTGTCCGGACCTCCGGCAGTCTCTCTGGGGGTGCCACAGGGTTCAATTCTCGGGCTGACTGTTTTCTCTGAAAATATCGATGATGTCGCTCTTGCTGCTGCTGATTCTCTGATCCACCTCTACGCAGACGACAGCATTCTGTATACATCTAGCCCTTCTTTGGACACTGTATTAACAAACCTCCAAACGAACTTCAATGCCATACAACACTCCTTCCGTGGCCTCCAACTGCTTTTAAATGCTAGTAAAACTAAATGCATGCTCTTCAACTGATTGTTGCCCACACCTGCCCGCCCGACTAGCATCACTACTCTGGACGGTTCTGACTTAGAATATGTGGACAACTACAAATACCTATGTGTCTGGTTAGACTATAAACTCTCCTTCCAGACTCACATTAAGCATCTCCAATCCAAAATTAAATCTAGAATTGGCTTCCTATTTGACAACAAAGCATCCTTCACTCATGCTGCCAAACATACCCTCGTAAAACGGACTATCCTACCGATCCTTGACTTCGGCGATGTCATTTACAAAATAGCCTCCAACACTCTACTCAGCAAACTGGATGTAGTCTATCACAGTGCCATCCGTTTTGTCACCAAAGCCCCATATTCTACCCACCACTGCGACCTGTATGCTCTCGTTGGCTGGCCCTCACTACATATTCGTCGCCAAACCCACTGGCTCCAGGTCATCTATAAGTCTTTGCCAGTTAAAGCCCCGCCTTATCTCAGCTCACTGGTTACCATAGCAACACCCACCCGTAGCATGCGCTCCAGCAGGTATATCTCACTGCTCATCCCCAAAGCCAACACTCCCTTTGGCCGCCTTTCCTTCCAGTTCTCTCTGCTGCCAATGACTGGAACGAATTGCAAAAATCATGGAAGCTGGAGTCTTCTATCTCCCTCACTAACTTTAAGCATCAGCTGTCAGAGCAGCTTACCGATCACTGTACCTGTACACAGCCAATCTGTAAATAGCCCATCCAATCTACCTCATCCCCATATTGTTACTTATCCTCTTGCTCTTTTGCACCCCAGTATCTCTACTTGCACATTTTCACCTGCACGTCTATCACTCCAGTGTTAATGCTAAATTGTAATTATTTCACTTCTATGGCCTATTTATTGCCTACCTCCCTTCTCTTCTACATTTGCACACACTGTACATAGATTTTTCAATTGTTTTATTGACTGTACGTTTGTTTATGTGTAACTCTGTGTTGTTGTTTTTGTCGCACTGCTTTGCTTTGTCTTGGCCAGGTCGCAGTTGTAAATGAGAACTTGTTCTCAACTGGCCTACCTGGTTAAATAAAGGTGAAACAAATAAATACAAAAATCACTACGCACACCTGGCAACCCTTTATTACGCACACCTGGCAACCCTTTATTACACACACCTGGCAACCCTTTATTACAGACACCTGGCAACACTTTATTAACGCACACCTGGCAACCCTTTATTAACGCACACCTGGCAACCCTTTATTACGCACACCTGGCAACCCTTTATTACCGCACACCTGGCAACCCTTTATAACTGCTCACCTGGCAACACTTTATTAACGCACACCTGGCAACCCTTTATTACACACACCTGGCAACCCTTTATTACAGACACCTGGCAACACTTTATTAACGCACACCTGGCAACCCTTTATTACGCACACCTGGCAACCCTTTATTACCGCACACCTGGCAACCCTTTATAACTGCTCACCTGGCAACCCTTTATTACGCACACCTGGCAACCCTTTATAAATGCTCACCTGGCAACCCTTTATTACGCACACCTGGCAACCCTTTATAACTGCTCACCTGGCAACCCTTTATTACCGCTCACCTGGCAACCCTTTATTACACACACCTGGCAACCCTTTATTACACACACCTGGCAACCCTTTATTACACACACCTGGCAACCCTTTATTACAGCTCACCTGGCAACCCTTTATTACACACACCTGGCAACCCTTTATTACATAGACCTGGCAACCCTTTATTACACACACCTGGCAACCCTTTATTACGTACACCTGGCAACCCTTTATTACACACACCTGGCAACCCTTTATTACACACACCTGGCAACCCTTTATTACACACACCTGGCAACCCTTTATTACACACACCTGGCAACCCTTTATTACACACACCTGGCAACCCTTTATTACGCACACCTGGCAACCCTTTATTACGCACACCTGGCAACCCTTTATTACACACACCTGGACCTGATCACTTCCCTGATTACTCCTCCTATAAATATATATAGCACTCCGTTGTCATTTCCCGGCAGGCGTTACTGCCTCTGTTTATGTTCTCTTGTCCAGACGCTTCTCTTGTTTTGTATCATTACATGTTCATGTATATTACACTGCAGCAGCTGCTGCCTAACGCCTTGCGTCTCCGTTACAGTCTATGTACTGTATATTATAACACAGTATATAATGTACTACTCTAGACCAGAGCCATTAGTAACCCAGTGTATAACCTATTAATAGGGCTATTTGCTCGTAAAGGAGCCAGATCCGATTTTTGGGAAGGTTTGCCAGGGATGTGATACACATGTAATACAATATTAGTTCAATTGTGACGCACCGTCGGAGGGCCCAGGAAGTTAAATCTGCATGAAATCGCTGTCTGGGCAGGGCCGTAAATCAAAAGGGGATGTTGTTTAGTGTTCACATACAGTTTTGAGGAGGGGGGGGGGGGGTGGTGTCCTGGACAAGGCTGGCAGGGCAGGGCCGTCCACTAGGGCTGTGTCCCAAGTGTCCCATAGACTTCTCACAGGTTCCACCGAGACACATAGTGGACTCTCTTATAATAGTCAATTAGACACATCTTATAATTCTAGCAGGTCGTAAAAATATCCCCAAACTCTCCCCTCTTCTAGAGGAGGGTCTTTAAGGTCGTGGCCAAGCATTTACAATAACACCAGCTAGCTAGATAAGCAAAGAGAGCGTTTGGTCGGGAAGAGAGGAGTGGACGTACTTCTGAAACATCAAACCGTCGTTAGCGGTCTAGGGAGTTGAGTTAGTTTAAATAACACATGAACAATATTTATGAGACTGATTTTATGAGGTGGTCAAAACTAAGACGGTCCAGCATGTAACACAAGCTGGACGGGACAGGGGAGAATATAAAGCTATCCCACCTCCCACTCCCTCTGATCAACTCCCTAAAACCAAAGAGGAGGATTAAGCACGCATATCATTTTGTTCAGAGATGTACGTTCTCTTAAATATCAAAGTCAATTATGTTTTCAGATGGAGTCTGAGTCTCCGTATGACTCGGAGTCTCCGTCTCAAATGTCACCCTAGTCCCTTTATTGGTTCACTGCTTTTGACCAGGGCCCCCATAGGGTAGTGAACTATATGGGGAATAGGGTGCCATTTGGGACAGAGACTCAGAGTCAGACTCAGACTCAGACGGAGACCCAGAGTCAGACTCAGACGGAGACTCAGAAGGAGACTCAGACTCAGACAGAGACCCAGAGTCAGACTCAGACGGAGATTCAGAAGGAGACTCAGACTCAGACGGAGACGGAGACTCAGAGTCAGACTCAGAAGGAGACTCAGAGGGAGACTCAGAGTCAGACTCAGACGGAGACTCAGATGGAGACTCAGACTCAGACGGAGACCCAGAGTCAGACGGAGATTCAGAAGGAGACTCAGACGGAGACTCAGAAGGAGACTCAGACTCAGACAGAGACCCAGAGTCAGACGGAGATTCAGAAGGAGACTCAGACTCAGACAGAGACCCAGAGTCAGACTCAGACGGAGACGGAGACTCAGAGTCAGACTCAGACGGAGATTCAGAAGGAGACTCAGATGGAGACTCAGAAGGAGAGTCAGACTCAGACGGAGACTCAGAAGGAGACTCAGACTCAGACGGAGACCCAGAGTCAGACTCAGACTCAGACGGAGACCCAGAGTCAGACGGAGATTCAGAAGGAGACTCAGATGGAGACTCAGAATCAAGAGTCAGACTCAGACGGGTCTCCGTCTGAGTCTGACTCAGAGTCTCTGTCCCAAACGGCACCTCCATCCCAAATGCCACCCTATTCCCTTTTTAGTTCACTGCTTTTGACCAGGGCCCCCATAGGGTAGTGAACTATATGGGGAACAGGGTGCCATTGGGGATATAGTATGAGTGATGGGCCAGGAAAGAGGGTCACTCCCTTCTCCCTCATCTGTCCATCCGTCTGTCTACCGCAGAGGCCAGGGGAACCTGCAACCGGGAGATTGGGCCGACAAGGCTGTTATCCGCAGGAATGTACCAATACAATAACTTTCTAATGCACTTCTCCCCACTTCACTTCTCAACAGCTGAAAGAGCAGGTGGCGTCTGAAGACCTGATTGACTGGTTTGTGTTTCCCAAATGCCACCCTATTCCATAGTGCACCAGGAAACTACTACATGCTACACTAAGAACTGCACTATAAAGGGAACAGAGTGTCATTTGAGATGCAGCCTGACTGGGATCTGTCTGTCTGTCTGTCTCTCCTCTCTCAGACCTCAGTAACAGAATGGGGATTGTTCTCTTTGATAAGTTTTCCCTCTGCTCAGACAGACCTAGCAAAACCTAGCGTCTGTTTGGGAGACGAGACGTAGCTAGTGTTCGGTGTGTAAAATAGGAAGTGGGTTTCATTGGGTAAAGCAGACGGCCCTTCTATTTCACCCTCTGTTCCTCAGATGAGGAGGACAGATACAGGAAATATATTTAATCCTGGTGTATTGCTGCCTGGTTTGGAATTCAAAGTCAGGGAGAGAGATGGGGATTGTTGCTCAGAAGACTAGCGAAGTCTTTAAGAATGAGTAATACAGGGCATTCGGAAAGCATTCAGACCCTTTGACTTTTTCCACATTTTGTTACGTTACAGCCTTATTCTAAAATTGATTAAAAAAGAATGTCCCTCAGGCAGAGACCCAGAGTCGCCTCTTCACTGTTGACGTTGAGACTGGTGTTTTGCGGGTACTATTTAATGAAGCTGCCAGTTGAGGACTTGTGAGGCGTCTATTTCTCAAACTAGACACTCTAATGTACTTGTCCTCTTGCTCAGTTGTGCACTGGGGCCTCCCACTCCTCTTTCTATTCTGGTTAGTCAGTTTGCGCTGTTCTGTGAAGGGAGTAGTACACAGCGTTGTACAAGATCTTCAGTTTCTTGGCAATTTCTCGTATGGAATAGCCTTCAATTCTCAGAACAAGAATAGACTGATGAGTTTCAGAAGAAAGTCCTTTGTTTATGGCCATTTTAAGCCTGTAATCGAACCCACAAATTCTGATGCTACAGATACTCAACTAGTCTAAAGAAGCCCAGTTTTATTGCTTCTTTAATCAGACCAACAGTTTTCAGCTGTGCTAACATAATTGCAAAAGGGTTTTCTAAAGATCAATTAACATTTTAAAATTATAAACTTGGATTAGCTAACACAACGTGGCATTGGAACACAGGAGTGATGGTTGCTGATAATGGGCCTCTGTACACCTATGTCGATATTCCACCAAAAATCTGCCGTTTCCAGCTATAACAGTCATTTACAACATTAACAATGTCTACATTGTATTTCTGATCAATTTGATGTTATTTTAATGGACAAATTGTTTTGCTTTTCTTTCAAAAACAAGGACATTTCTAAGTGATCCCAAATTTTTGAATGGTAGAGTATTAACAAACATTTTACAGAAATATTACATTTACATAAGCATTCAGACCCTTTACTCAGTACTTTGCTGAAAACCCTTTGGCAGCGATTATAGCCTCGAGTCTTCTTGGGTATGACGCTACAAGCTTGGCACAGCTGTACTTGGGGAGTTTCTCCCATTCTTCTCTGCAGATCCTCTCAAGCTCTGTCAGGTTGGATGGGAAGCGTCACTGCACAGCTATTTTTAGGTCTCTCCAGAGATGTTTGATCGGGTTGAAGTCCAGGCTCTGGCTGGGACACTCAAGGACATTCAGAGACTTGTCCCGAAGCCACTCCTGTGTTGTCTTGGCTGTGTGCTTAGGGTCGTTGTCCTGTTGGAAGGTAAAACCTTCGCCCCAGTCTGTGGTCCTGAGCGCTCTGGAGCAGGTTTTCATCAAGGACCTCTCGGTACTTGACTCCGTTCATCTTTCCCTTTATCCTGACTAGTTTCCCGGTCCCTGCCACTGAAAAACTCCCTCACAGCATGATGCTGCCACCACCGTCCGTAGGGATGGTGCCAGGTTTCCTCTAAACATGATGCTTGGCATTCAGGCCAAAGAGTTCAGTCTTGGTTTCCTCAGACCAGAGAATCTTGTTTGTCCAAGTGGGCTGTCATGTGCCTTCTATTGAGGAGTGGCTTCCATCTTGCCAGTCTACCGTAAAGGCCTGATTGGTGGAGTGCTGCAGAGATGGTTGTCCTTCTGGAAGGTTCGTCCATCTCCACAGAGGAACTTTGGAACTCTGTCAGAGTGACCATCGGGTTCTTGGTCACCTCCCTGACCAAGGCCCTTCTCCCCTGATTGCTCAGTTTAGCCGGGCGGCCAGATCTAGGAAGAGTCTTGGTGGTTCCAACCTTCTTCCATTGAAGAATGATGGACACCACTGTGTTGTTGGGGGCCTTCAATGCTGCAGAAATGTTTTGGTACCCTTCCCCAGATCTGTGCCTCGACACAATCCTGTCTCTGAGCTCTACAGACAATTCCTTCGACCTCGTGGCTTGGTTTTTGCTCTGATATGCACTGTCAACTGTAGGACCTTATATAGACAGGTGTGTGCCTTTCCAAATCATGTCCAATCAATTGAATTTACCACAGGTGGACACCAATCAAGTTGTAAAAACATCTCAAGGATGATCAATGGAAACAGGATGCACCTGAGCTAAATTTCGAATTTCATAGCAAAGGGTCTGAATACTTATGTAAATAGGTTTTTGCTTTGTCAAAATGGGGTATTGTGTGTAGATTGATCAGGAACCTTTTTTATTTAAACCATTTTATAATATTCTGTAACTTAACAAAATGTGGAAAAAGTCAAGGGGTCTGAATACTTTCCGAATGCACTGTATATTTGGGGATGGCAGGTAGCCTAGTGGTTAGATCGTTGGGCCAGTAACTGAAAGGTTGCTGGATCGAATCCCAGAGCTGAGAAGGTACAAATCTGTCGTTCTGCCCCTGAACAAGGCAGTTAACCCACTGTTCACCTGTAGGCCTTCATTGTAAATAAGAATTTGTTCTTAATTAACTGACTTGCCTAGTTAAAGAAAGGTTACATTTCAAAAATAAGTAATAATCTCTTGTGGACAGATTCTGCATGTCACGTCCTGACCAGTAAAGAGGTTATTTGTTATTGTAGTTTGGTCAGGACGTGGCAGGGGGTGTTTGTTTAATGTGTTTCGGGGTTTGCGGTTAATGTTCTATGTTAGTATATTTCTATGTTCGCTCTAGTCTTTTCTATTTCTATGTGTAGTTTATTGAGTTGACCTTCAATTGGAGGCAGCTGTTCCTCGTTGCCTCTAATTGAAGGTCCTATTTAGTAAGGGTGTTTTTCCATGGGTTTTTGTGGGTAGTTGTTCCTTGTGTAGTTGTGAGCCTTACAGGACTGTTTCTCGTCATTGTTTTTTTGTATTAAGTGTTTTGTTTCGTTTTCTTCTCATTAAATAAAGAAGATGAGCGTACACATTCCCGCTGCGCCTTGGACTCATCAGTACGACGAACGTGACACTGCATGCAAAATGGCTTTCTGAGAATTTTACTTCTGGGTAACCAAGATTATATAAGCAACAATCCAGTCCATTGTGTACATTTTATATATTGTGGATTTTTTTGTTGTTGTTGACATCGTGGGCATTTTCTCTGTCATATCCATCAAGCAGCTTGTTGAACACTTAATGATTAGTGATTCATTCTCCACATAAATTGGGAAAGGTGGCTGTAGAAAATATTCACACCCCTTAACATTTTCCATATTTTGTTGTTGTTACAGCTAGAATTTCAAATGGATTTGTCACTGATCTACCCACAATACCCCATCATTTCAAAGCAGAATTATGTTTTTTTTTCCCGAAATGTTTACACATTCATTAAAAATGAAAAGCTGAACTGTCTTGAGTCCAGTGGTGACACACCTGTCTGTATAGCACTTTGTGACATCAGCTGATATAAAAAAGGCTTTATAAATAAATGTGATTGATTGATTGATTGATTGATTGTTTGTGCCTGTTTTAAACGTTATTTTGGCATTAATACGTGTCACATCTCAGTTTGCAAACAATGTAAAAAAAAACTAAATATTGAATTAATAAAGCCGGATACAAACATTGTCTCTTTTTGCTTAATTGAGAACGGCAGCTCCAAAATGCAGGTGTTTCAGCCCAGCTCAGAGCTTTCTGTGGTGGTGGGGCAGCCAGTGGAAAATACAGAGCGTAGGGGTTGGTAATGTTCTCTAGTTACGCCGTGATTGGCTCGGTGTTCTGTCACTCATGTGGACACTACGTCACCGTAAAATCTAAGGGTAGAGCTCGATAATTCAAGCCCCTTGGGTGCTGCCATAGATTAACATTAGAAGTGCCCATCCAAGAAGGCTCAAGGTCATCGGCCACAGATAAAATGACATTACATCACATTATATCTACAGTAGATTTGATTGGACTGATCATGTCAACATCATACTTTCACAATCTTAGCTAGAAGTCATCATCATGAATCAAGTTGACAATCTACATGCAAATCCTTTTCAATCCTTGTCATATGAAGATAAATAATGAAGAGAAATTATAGATAAAACGTATCGGTGCTCATCGGCCATTGGACATAAACATTACACAACAAGTTGGATATCGCAAATTCAACAATGAGTGGTTTGGATGAAATCAGTGGCTAACTGCAAGTATTTCAAAGCCATCGATAGTCTGCTATTGTGTGTGGTCCAAGTCTGGGTTGAAGGGTCTCTTTTCCAAGATTAAAAGGATAAACATTCAACATTGGCCATGCTATCAATCCAGCATGACTTCTGCCGAGCTCAAAAAAACTGGAAACTTGGAACTGGGAAATCTCAGACTACAGTGAGTTCAAGACAACTGGGGGGGGGGGGGGGGACGAGCTCTGACTGGGAAACATACGTTTTGAACCGTCATCCAACTCGGAATTCCAAGTCGAGAACTCGGGCCTCTTTCTGACGTCATGATTCATCCTTTCTCAGATATAGGACAGATACTTCAGAACAAATTGTTTTGGAGGGACTATCTGTTGTTCCATGTAGGGAATCTGTTATTCAATGTGTTTCTATGGGCTAATAGCAGTAAGGACTATCTGTTATTCAATGTGTTTCTATGGGCTAATAGCAGTAATCTGTTATTCAATGTGTTTCTATGGGCTAATAGCAGTAAGGACTATCTGTTATTCAATGTGTTTCTATGGGCTAATAGCAGTGAGGACTATCTGTTATTCAATGTGTTTCTATGGGCTAATAGCAGTAATCTGTTATTCAATGTGTTTCTATGGGCTAATATCAGTAAGGCCAGATAAACATTTTCATACATTTTGGGATACTTCAATGGGTCTTAAAATTCTAAATCTAATAGCACAATCATCCTGGGTATGACCTTCTTAAAATAATTCCATATACTGTAGCCAAGTAGACCCCCCCCCCCCCCCCCCCCACACACACACACACACACAGGAATTGCTTACCAAGATGACCATTGAATGTTCCTGAGTGGCCTAGTTACAATTTTGACTTAAATCGGCTTGAAAATTTATGCCAAAACTTGAAAATGCCAATGATCAACAACCAACTTGACAGAGCTTGAATACTTTTTAAAAGGATAATGGGTCAATATTGTACAATCCAGGTGTACAAAGCTCTCAGAGACCCAGAAAGAGTCACAGCTGTAATCACTACCAAAGGTGATTTTAACATGTATTGGCTCAGGGGGTTGAATACTTATCTAATCAAGATACAGTATATTAGTATCTTCTTTTCCATTAATAAAAAAAAAGTTTGAATTTTTCTTCCACTTTGACATTACAGAGTATTTAGTGTAGTTTGTTGACAACAAAAAGAAGACAATTCAATCAATTTTAATCCCACTTTGTAATACAACAAAATGTATAAAAAGTCAAGGAGTGTGAAGGCACTGTATATTATTACAGTATGTAAAACTTTAAGACAAAGAACGACAACTGATCCTCTCCGTAGAGAGAGAGAGAGTGTGAACAGACAAACAAGTCAACCTTATACTTCAAAACTTCAAAAGGCAAGCCACCATAATACTACGACGGCTTGTGCTGTACCGAGTGCAAGAGGAACATGTTTTTAGGTCTGTTTTTAAAAAGCAGTGAAACGGTGTAATGGACCGACGCTGTAATCATACTTCTGTGGACTCTTAAAAAAAACGACGACTTCTGTTTTAGCTATTATATTACATGAATTTCAAACAAACACATAATTATCTATTAAACCCGATATTATTCTATATGTGCTGGTGGTATTGTTGTACTGCACATTTGTTTCTACAAGGAATTGTGGATAACTGTGGATCCCAAAACGCCAAAGCACACATGGAAATGCAATTATTTTCTTGACTATACCCTCTGTCAAATAAGTAGACGTCTAGTCGATGAATCATAATTTATTCCGAGGAGATTTTCAGGACACCGTTTCAATCACCATAAAAGAGGAAACCCGGGTGTAACAGTTCACAAATCCGTTTTTATTAATTTAAACACAAATCAAATAATAATGTCAAAAACATCTGTACACATCTTTTTTTTTTTTGCAGACACAACAAACCTTTGTGTTTTTTTTCCCTCCATGAGGCCCATGTTATTTAGTGTAAAGTATTTCCAGTTTTGCATTTATAATTGCAACATAATAAAAAAAAAGGCTTTTGCTGTACGTATGAATTCTATAAAAACATTTTTTCCGTTGTCTACCTATCTGATACCTTAATCTAGCAGCAATATGTAGTCCCCCTGAAAGAGCTATGGGGGAGAAGTTGCTTTTAGAGGAGAGAGAGAGAGAGAAATCACAAATGTAGAGAGAGAGAGAGAAGTATGTTGTTTCGCTGCCGTTGCCAGGGGGAAAAGAGATCGGTCATCACCGCAACGACACCAGCATAGCAACAGTGAGCATGTGCAGAGGGGAGTTGGGAGTTGGGAGGGAGGGAGGGGGGACATAGAAACAGACCTAGAAGCAGTTCCTGTCTTAAGAAATTCACAGTTGATAGCACATGTATGTATGTTCTTAATAACCCCCTTTGTCTTCGGAGAAGTAGTGGCTTTTTCTTCTTCTTTTATCTCTCAGTACGGTTATCACCTATCCATCCCACCACTTCAGTCCAGCTCAGTCCGGTTATCATCTATCCATCCCACCACTTCAGTCCAGCTCAGTACAGTAATCACCTATCCATCCCACCACTTCAGTCCAGCTCAGTATGGTAATCACCTATCCATCCCACCACTTCAGTCCAGCTCAGTACGGTTATCACCTATCCATCCCACCACTTCAGTCCAGCTCAGTATGGTAATCACCTATCCATCCCACCACTTCAGTCCAGCTCAGTACGGTAATCACCTATCCATCCCACCACTTCAGTCCAGCTCAGTACGGTAATCACCTATCCATCCCACCACTTCAGTCCAGCTCAGTACGGTAATCACCTATCCATCCCACCACTTCAGTCCAGCTCAGTATGGTAATCACCTATCCATCCCACCACTTCAGTCCAGCTCAGTACGGTTATCACCTATCCATCCCACCACTTCAGTCCAGCTCAGTATGGTAATCACCTATCCATCCCACCACTTCAGTCCAGCTCAGTACGGTAATCACCTATCCATCCCACCACTTCAGTCCAGCTCAGTACGGTAATCACCTATCCATCCCACCACTTCAGTCCAGCTCAGTACGGTTATCACCTATCCATCCCACCACTTCAGTCCAGCTCAGTACGGTAATCACCTATCCATCCCACCACTTCAGTCCAGCTCAGTACGGTTATCACCTATCCATCCCACCACTTCAGTCCAGCTCAGTACGGTTATCACCTATCCATCCCACCACTTCAGTCCAGCTCAGTACGGTTATCACCTATCCATCCCACCACTTCAGTCCACAGTCCTATCATATATAATAAGCACTATCAAAAAAAGGGCATCACATATGAATTTCATTTTCAACTACAGCAATTCAAAAAAGTGGGACACAAGTAGAACACAATCATTTTTTTCAAAATTCTAAATAAAAACACTACATACAAAAATTACGCTGTACAATATTTTTTGTTTTGTTATAGCGCTTGTAGAAAAGATAATAAAACCTATTGAAGCTTGTTTTTTTTTCTTTTTCATTCCTGAAAGCTGAACTTTTCCTAAATTCATTAAAATGGTACTCTATACGGCTCAGAGTCTGGGAACTGAACGAGCGGTAACATTCAGATTAGACATCTCTTTCCCAAGTTATCATGTCAATTACGTTAGCTTTAAAATACACACGGTTGGTTTGTGCTGCAAGCTAGTGAAATGCCCACACAACAAGTTCTGAACAACTTTTCCAAGTAAGTGAACGTAAAAAAATAAAATAAAACCCCCCCAATTGAAACGTGTATCTACACAGTGTTGGACCAGGATTCAATCCGATCGCGCTTGTAGACAACGCGGCTTTTAAAAGCAATGCCACCTCGTTCGTGAGATCGAATTCGACAATCGCACGGCTGCAGATTGAATCCCAGCCTTGATTCGGAGGGAAACCGTTGTGTTGAGTTTAAAATGTGACTGAAATCACACTATTTCTTACTATGCTGAGTGTAAATAGAGAAAGAGAGAGAGAGAGACAGAGAGAGAGAGAGAGAGAGAGAGAGAGAGAGAGAGAGAGAGAGAGAGAGAGAGAGAGAGAGAGAGAGAGAGAGAGAGAGAGAGAGAGAGAGAGAGAAAGAGAGTACGAGGAAGAAACATCACTGACTGAACACAATGATCATTGACACTTGACATCCATGCTTTTGGTCTTGAACAAAACAAGTTATATCACAAAATCTCATTTTCATCTACATGTTTGTTTGTTTGTTTGTTTGTTTTATTGGTTCAAAACAACCTCAACACATCACCATCACAGCCTCATCACTGCTGTGCTCGATTAGCATGCCTTTTGACTTCAATGAAAACATCATCACCTTTGTACCTACAGTATTAAACGATTATTATATAGGAAGGGATCGTCCAGTGATTACAATTTTGCACACATTAAAAAGACTTCCTCTGTACACGATTGTCTCGGGAATCATTGTACATAAAGTATCTTAATTATTTTTTTAATGATTATAAAATCCCTTTTTTTTGTTTATTTTAGTTCTTCCATAAACATCATCGTCTGTCTTCCTCCTCGTTCGTCTTGGTGTGGTATAGTGTAGATGGTCTTCCCCTTCGTTCGTCTTGGTGTGGTATAGTGTGGATGGTCTTCCTCCTCGTTCGTCTTGGTGTGGTATAGTGTAGATGGTCTTCCCCTTCGTTCGTCTTGGTGTGGTATAGTGTGGATGGTCTTCCTCCTCGTTCGTCTTGGTGTGGTATAGTGTGGATGGTCTTCCTCCTCGTTCGTCTTGGTGTGATATAGTGTGGATGGTCTTCCTCCTCGTTCGTCTTGGTGTGATATAGTGTGGATGGTCTTCCTCCTCGTTCGTCTTGGTGTGATATAGTGTGGATGGTCTTCCTCCTCGTTCGTCTTGGTGTGGTATAGTGTGGATGGTCTTCCTCCTCGTTCGTCTTGGTGTGATATAGTGTAGATGGTCTTCCTCCTCGTTCGTCTTGGTGTGATATAGTGTGGATGGTCTTCCTCCTCGTTCGTCTTGGTGTGATATAGTGTGGATGGTCTTCCTCCTCGTTCGTCTTGGTGTGATATAGTGTAGATGGGTCGGTAGTAATCAAAGTACTTTTTAAGGTGAAAAAGGCACGTCTTTTCATGGAGGTACCATCCTTTAGTGACAGCGCCACTCACAAAGTCTCAGTTCATAAATAAAAAGAAGCACAGGACTCCCAGTCTGAGGCCAAGCCAGACAGGACTCCCAGGCTGAGGCCAAGCCAGACAGGACTCCCAGGCTGAGGCCAAGCCAGACAGGACTCCCAGGCTGAGGCCAAGCCAGACAGGACTCCCAGCTGAGGCCAAGCCAGACAGGACTCCCAGCTGAGGTCAAGCCAGACAGGACTCCCAGCTGAGGTCAAGCCAGACAGGACTCCCAGCTGAGGTCAAGCCAGACAGGACTCCCGGCTGAGGCCAAACCAGACAGGACTCCCAGAATGAGACCAAGCCAGACAAATTACAACAACATGGGCCCCTCTGTCTCTATATACCACAGAAAGAGAGAGAGAGAGAATGAAAGAGTGATACAGAAAAAGAGAGAGACACAGAGAGAATCAGAAAGAAAGAGATCGATGGACGAGAGAGTTTGTTGTCGCCCTCAGTCGGGGGGGGGGGGGGGGGGGGGTTGGTGCGATTTGTAGTGTAGCTGAGCTCTGTGACCAGGCTTCAGCGTTAGTCGTTAGCGTCAGACTCCCGGCCAGGAGGGAGGGCGGCACAGACAGACAGATAGACGGGGCCACAAAACACTTTGACGGCTTCAGAAAGACACAGCCAATTCACAGTAACCACAGCAAGCAGCTGCAACTCTTCTCCACTCCTCTACATCAGAACAATTATTTTTTAAAGTTAAGGATTAAGACGAATTGTGGCCGTATGTCAACACAGTGTCACTGCTCAGTTTCTCTTTTTTTTCTCTTTCTCTTCTTTCTCTCTAGTGGTAGGTTAGGGAGGACACTCCAGGAGGGAGGAAGAGGAGGACACTCCAGGAGGGAGGAAGAGGAGGATACATCAGGAGGGAGAAAGAGGAGGACACATCAGGAGGGAGAAAGAGGAGGACACATCAGGAGGGAGGAAGAGGAGGATACGCCAGGAGGGAGGAAGAGGAGGACACATCAGGAGGGAGGAAGAGGAGGATACGCCAGGAGGGAGGAAGAGGAGGACGCGTCAGGAGGGAGAAAGAGGAGGACACATCAGGAGGGAGGAAGAGGAGGACGCATCAGGAGGGAGAAAGAGGAGGACACATCAGGAGGGAGAAAGAGGAGGACACATCAGGAGGGAGGAAGAGGAGGATACGCCAGGAGGGAGGAAGAGGAGGACACATCAGGAGGGAGAAAGAGGAGGACACATCAGGAGGGAGGAAGAGGAGGATACGCCAGGAGGGAGGAAGAGGAGGACACATCAGGAGGGAGAAAGAGGAGGACACATCAGGAGGGAGGAAGAGGAGGATACGCCAGGAGGGAGGAAGAGGAGGACACTCCAGGAGTGAGGAAGAGGAGGACACATCAGGAGGGAGGAAGAGGAGGATACGCCAGGAGGGAGGAAGAGGAGGACACATCAGGAGGGAGGAAGAGGAGGACACATCAGGAGGGAGGAAGAGGAGGATACGCCAGGAGGGAGGAAGAGGAGGACGCATCAGGAGGGAGGAAGAGGAGGACACATCAGGAGGGAGGAAGAGGAGGATACGCCAGGAGGGAGAAAGAGGAGGACACATCAGGAGGGAGGAAGAGGAGGATACGCCAGGAGGGAGAAAGAGGAGGACACATCAGGAGGGAGGAAGAGGAGGACACATCAGGAGGGAGGAAGAGGAGGACACGTCAGGAGGGAGGAAGAGGAGGACACATCAGGAGGGAGGAAGAGGAGGATATGCCAGGAAGGCAGGCAGGCGTCACAGGGGGCCTATTCTGGGCTGGAGGGGGTCAGAGCACTAGCTGTGGGACTGGAGTGGCGCTGGTGAAAGTTGAAAGGTTGCAGGGTGAAGTGGAGAAGTAGGTATAGGGCCTGGTAGAGTGGTTAAGGTATGTGGAGGGCTTGGGCCAGGTAGGTATAGAGGCATTTGGAGGCCGGTAGGGCCCAGGTGGTAGCTGTGTAGGGTAGGTAGGTGGTAGCTGAGTAGCAGGTTGATGTAGGGGCCAGTAGGTTGATGTAGGGGCCAGTAGGTTGATGTAGGGGCCGGTAGGGGCGAGTAGGGCCGGTAGGTTGATGTAGGGGCTGGTAGGGCCAGTAGGTTGATGTAGGGGCCAGTAGGGGCCAGTAGGTTGATGTAGGGGCCGGTAGGGCCGGTAGGGGCCAGTAGGTTGATGTAGGGGCCGGTAGGGCCAGTAGGTTGATGTAGGGGCTGGTAGGGCCAGTAGGTTGATGTAGGGGCCAGTAGGGGCCAGTAGGTTGATGTAGGGGCCGGTAGGGGCCAGTAGGTTGATGTAGGGGCCAGTAGGGGCCAGTAGGTTGATGTAGGGGCCAGTAGGTTGATGTAGGGGCCAGTAGGGGCCAGTAGGTTGATGTAGGGGCCGGTAGGGGCCAGTAGGTTGATGTAGGGGCCAGTTTCGGGGCTGGGCTGTGTAGTTCCAGGCGGTAGCTACAAGTACTCTAGGTCCAGAGCATGGTGGAGGGCCATGAGGTCAGAGTGGCTGGAGATCCTCCAGAAGGGCATGTTGTGCTGCGGAGGGGAAACAGGACTGTTACAATAGGGACTCAAACATTTTATCTGTTCAGGAAATTGAAAAAACGTCCATATTTCACTATTAAGGAACATACAATCAAAAGAAGCTAATTTGAATACATTTTCTTGGTCATAGAGACATGAAATGTTATTCAAAAGCAGAGGAGGGGAAAGGAACAGGACTGTAACAATAGTTGGACTATGAAAAACAGCAAAAAACCAAGTGAGTCTGTGAAAGAATAAAAGACCAAACTACTCTCTCCTGGCAATAACACAGCGGTGATTTAATTAATGATGATGGTACTATATCTAATGGTGGTACTACTGGTATTATAACTAATGATGGTACTACTAGTACTATATCTAATGATGGTACTACTGGTACTATATCTAATGATGGTACTATAACTAATGATGGTACTACTGGTACTATATCTAATGATGGTACTATAACTAATGATGGTACTACTGGTACTATAACTAATGATGGTACTACTGGTACTATAACTAATGATGGTACTATAACTAATGATGGTACTATATCTAATGATGGTACTACTGGTACTATAACTAATGATGGTACTACTAGTACTATAACTAATGATGGTACTATAACTAATGATGGTACTATAACTAATGATGGTACTACTGGTACTATAACTAATGATGGTACTATAACTAATGATGGTACTATAACTAATGATGGTACTACTGGTACTATAACTAATGATGGTACTACTGGTACTATAACTAATGATGGTACTACTGGTACTATAACTAATGATGGTACTACTGGTACTATAACTAATGATGGTACTATAACTAATGATGGTACTATAACTAATGATGGTACTACTGGTACTATAACTAATGATGGTACTATAACTAATGATGGTACTACTGGTACTATAACTAATGATGGTACTATAACTAATGATGGTACTACTGGTACTATAACTAATGATGGTACTACTGGTACTATATCTAATGATGGTACTACTGGTACTATAACTAATGATGGTACTACTAGTACTATAACTAATGATGGTACTATAACTAATGATGGTACTACTGGTATAATAACTAATGATGGTACTACTGGTACTATATCTAATGATGGTACTATAACTAATGTTGGTACTACTGGTACTATAACTAATGATGGTACTACTGGTACTATATCTAATGATGGTACTACTGGTACTATAACTAATGATGGTACTATAACTAATGATGGTACTACTGGTACTATAACTAATGATGGTACTATAACTAATGTTGGTACTACTGGTACTATAACTAATGATGGTACTACTGGTTCTATAACTAGTGATGGTACTATAACTAATGATGGTACTATAACTAATGATGGTACTACTGGTACTATAACTAATGATGGTACTTCTGGTACTATAACTAATGATGGTACTATAACTAATGATGGTACTATATCTAATGATGGTACTACTGGTACTATAACTAATGATGGTACTACTGGTACTATAACTAATGATGGTTCTACTGGTACTATAACTAATGATGATACTACTGGTACTATAACTAATGATGGTACTACTGGTACTATAACTAATGATGGTACAACTGGTACTATAACTAATGATGGTACTACTGGTACTATAACTAATGATGATACTACTGGTACTATAACTAATGATGGTACTATAACTAATGATGGTACTACTGGTACTATAACTAATGATGGTACTACTGGTACTATAACTAATGATGGTACTACTGGTACTATAACTAATGATGGTACTATAACTAATGATGGTACTATAACTAATGATGGTACTACTGGTACTATAACTAATGATGGTACTATAACTAATGATGGTACTATAACTAATGATGGTACTACTGGTACTATAACTAATGATGGTACTACTGGTACTATATCTAATGATGGTACTACTGGTACTATAACTAATGATGGTACTATAACTAATGATGGTTCTACTGGTACTATAACTAATGATGGTTCTACTGGTACTATAACTAATGATGGTACTACTGGTACTATAACTAATGATGGTACTATAACTAATGATGGTACTATAACTAATGATGGTACTACTGGTACTATAACTAATGATGGTACTATAACTAATGATGGTACGACTGATACTATAACTAATGATGGTTCTACTGGTACTACTGGTACTATAACTAATGATGGTACTACTGGTACTATAACTAATGATGGTACTACTGGTACTACTGGTACTATAACTAATGATGGTACTACTGGTACTATAACTAATGATGGTACTACTGGTACTATAACTAATGATGGTACTACTGGTACTATAACTAATGATGGTTCTACTGGTACTATAACTAATGATGGTTCTACTGGTACTATAACTAATGATGGTACTACTGGTACTATAACTAATGATGGTACCACTGGTACTATAACTAATGATGGTTCTACTGGTACTATAACTAATGATGGTACTATAACTAATGATGGTACTATAACTAATGATGGTACTACTGGTACGATAACTAATGATGGTACTACTGGTACTATAACTAATGATGGTACTACTGGTACTATAACTAATGATGGTACTATAACTAATGATGGTACTATAACTAATGATGGTACTACTGGTACTATAACTAATGATGGTACTACTGGTACTATATCTAATGATGGTACTACTGGTACTATAACTAATGATGGTACTATAACTAATGATGGTTCTACTGGTACTATAACTAATGATGGTTATACTGGTACTATAACTAATGATGGTACTACTGGTACTATAACTAATGATGGTACTATAACTAATGATGGTACTATAACTAATGATGGTACTACTGGTAATATAACTAATGATGGTACTATAACTAATGATGGTACGACTGATACTATAACTAATGATGGTTCTACTGGTACTACTGGTACTACAACTAATGATGGTACTACTGGTACTATAACTAATGATGGTACTACTGGTACTACTGGTACTATAACTAATGATGGTACTACTGGTACTATAACTAATGATGGTACTACTGGTACTATAACTAATGATGGTACTACTGGTACTATAACTAATGATGGTTCTACTGGTACTATAACTAATGATGGTACTATAACTAATGATGGTACTACTGGTACTATAACTAATGATGGTTCTTCTGGTACTATAAGTAATGATGGTACTTCTGGTACTATAACTAATGATGGTACTACTGGTACTATAACTAATGATGGTACTATAACTAATGATGGTACTATAACTAATGACGGTTCTACTGGTACTATAACTAATGATGTTTACTACTGGTACTATAACTAATGATGGTACTATAACTAATGATGGTTCTACTGGTACTATAACTAATGATGGTACTATAACTAATGATGGTACTACTGGTACTATAACTAATGATGGTACTACTGGTACTATAACTAATGATGGTACTACTGGTACTATAACTAATGATGGTACTACTGGTACTATAACTAATGATGGTACTATATCTAATGATGGTACTACTGGTACTATAACTAATGATGGTACTATATCTAATGATGGTACTACTGGTACTATAACTAATGATGGTACTACTGGTACTATAACTAATGATGGTACTATATCTAATGATGGTACTACTGGTACTATAACTAATGATTGTACTACTGGTACTATAACTAATGATGGTACTATAACTAATGATGGTACTACTGGTACTATAACTAATGATGGTACTACTGGTACTATAACTAATGATGGTACTACTGGTACTATAACTAATGATGGTACTATAACTAATGATGGTACTATTGGTACTATAACTAATGATGGTACTACTGGTACTATAACTAATGATGGTACTATAACTAATGATGGTACTATAACTAATGATGGTACTACTGGTACTATAACTAATGATGGTTCTACTGGTACTATAACTAATGATGGTACTACTGGTACTATAACTAATGATGGTTCTACTGGTACTATAACTAATGATGGTACTATAACTAATGATGGTACTATAACTAATGATGGTTCTACTGGTACTATAACTAATGATGGTACTATAACTAATGATGGTACTACTGGTACTACTGGTACTACTGCTACTACTGGTACTATAACTAATGATGGTACTACTGGTACTATAACTAATGATGGTACTACTGGTACTATAACTAATGATGGTACTACTGGTTCTATAACTAATGATGGTACTACTGGTACTATAACTAATGATGGTACTACTGGTACTATAACTAATGATGGTACAACTGGTACTATAAGTAATGATGGTACTACTGGTACTATAACTAATGATGGTACCACTGGTACTATAACTAATGATGGTACCACTGGTACTATAACTAATGATGGTACTATAACTAATGATGGTACTACTGGTACTATAACTAATGATGGTACTAATGGTACTATATCTAATGATGGTACTATAACTAATGATGGTACTATAACTAATGATGGTACTATAACTAATGATGGTACTACTGGTACTTTAATAATGATGGTACTACTGGTAGTATAACTAATGATGGTACTACTGGTACTATAACTAATGATGGTACTATAACTAATGATGGTACTACTGGTACTATAACTAATGATGGTACTACTGGTACTATAACTAATGATGGTAATATAACTAATGATGGTAAAATACCTAATGATGATACTACTGGTACTATAACTAATGATGGTACTACTGGTACTATAACTAATGATGGTACTATAACTAATGATGGTAAAATACCTAATGATGATACTACTGGTACTATAACTAATGATGGTACTACTGGTACTATAACTAATGATGGTACTATAACTAATGATGGTACTATAACTAATGATGGTACTTCTGGTACTATAACTAATGATGGTACTATAACTAATGATGGTACTACTGGTAAAATAACTAATGATGGTACTACTGGTACTATAACTAATGATGGTACTATAACTAATGATGGTACTACTGGTACCATAACTAATGATGGTAAAATAACTAATGATGGTACTACTGGTACTATAACTAATGATGGTACTACTGGTACTATAACTAATGATGGTACTTCTGGTACTATAACTAATGATGGTAAAATAACTAATGATGGTACTACTGGTACTATAACTAATGATGGTACTACTGGTACTATAACTAATGATGGTACTATAACTAATGATGGTACTACTGGTACTATAACTAATGATGGGACTTCTGGTACTATAACTAATGATGGTACTACTGGTACTATAACTAATGATGGTACTATAACTAATGATGGTACTACTGGTACTATAACTAATGATGGTACTTCTGGTACTATAACTAATGATGGTGCTACTGGTACTATAACTAATGACGGTACTATAACTAATGATGGTACTATAACTAATGATGGTTCTACTGGTACTATAACTGATGATGTTTACTACTGGTACTATAACTAATGATGGTACTATAACTAATGAGGGTTCTACTGGTACTATAACTAATGATGGTACTATAACTGATGATGGTACTACTGGTACTATAACTAATGATGGTACTACTGGTACTATAACTAATGATGTTTACTACTGGTACTATAACTAATGATGGTACTACTGGTACTATAACAAATGATGGTACTATAACTAATGATGGTCCTACTGGTACTATAACTAATGATGGTACTACTGGTACTATAACTAATGACGGTACTACTGGTACTATAACTAATGATGGTACTACTGGTACTATAACTAATGATGGTACTACTGGTACTATAACTAATGATGGTACTATAACTAATGATGGTTCTACTGGTACAATAACTAATGATGTTTACTACTGGTACTATAACTAATGATGGTACTATAACTAATGATGGTTCTACTGGTACAATAACTAATGATGGTACTAAAACTGATGATGGTACTACTGGTACTATAACTAATGATGGTACTACTGGTACTATAACTAATGATGGTTACTACTGGTACTATAACTAATGATGGTTCTACTGGTACTATAACTAATGATGGTACTACTGGTACTATAACTAATGATGGTTCTACTGGTACTACTGGTACTATAACTAATGATGGTTCTACTGGTACTATAACTAATGATGTTTACTACTGGTACTATAACTAATGGTGGTTCTACTGGTACTACTGGTACTATAACTAATGATGGTACTATAACTAATGATGGTCCTACTGGTACTATAACTAATGATGGTACTACTGGTACTATAACTAATGACGGTACTACTGGTACTATAACTAATGATGGTACTACTGGTACTATAACTAATGATGGTACTACTGGTACTATAACTAATGATGGTACTATAACTAATGATGGTTCTACTGGTACTACAACTAATGATGGTACTACTGGTACTATAACTAATGATGTTACTACTGGTACTATAACTAATGATGGTACTATAACTAATGATGGTACTACTGGTAATATAACTACTGATGGTACTACTGGTACTATATCTAATGATGGTACTACTGGTACTATAACTAATGATGGTACTACTGGTACTATAACTAATGATGGTAAAATAACTAATGATGGTACTACTGGTACTATAACTAATGATGGTACTACTGGTGCTATAACTAATGATGGTAAAATAACTAATAATGGTTCTACTGGTACTATAACTAATGATGGTACTATAACTAATGATGGTACTACTGGTACTATAACTAATGATGTTTACTACTGGTACTATAACTAATGATGGTACTATAACTAATGATGCTACTACTGGTGCTATAACTAATGATGGTACTATAACTAATGATGGTTCTACTGGTACTATAACTAATGATGCTACTATAACTAATGATGGTACTACTGGTACTATAACTAATGATGTTTACTACTGGTACTATAACTAATGATGGTACTATAACTAATGATGCTACTACTGGTGCTATAACTAATGATGGTACTATAACTAATGATGGTTCTACTGGTACTATAACTAATGATGGTACTATAACTAATGATGGTACTACTGGTACTATAACAAATGATGGTACTATAACTAATGATGGTACTATAACTAATGATGGTACTACTGGTACTATAACTAATGATGGTACTATAACTAATGATGGTTCTACTGGTACTATAACTAATGATGGTACTATAACTAATGATGTTTACTACTGGTACTATAACTAATGATGGTACTATAACTAATGATGCTACTACTGGTGCTATAACTAATGATGGTACTATAACTAATAATGGTTCTACTGGTACTATAACTAATGATGGTACTACTGGTACTATAACTAATGATGTTTACTACTGGTACTATAACTAATGATGGTACTATAACTAATGATGCTACTACTGGTGCTATAACTAATGATGGTACTATAACTAATGATGGTTCTACTGGTACTATAACTAATGATGGTACTATAACTAATAATGGTTCTACTGGTACTATAACTAATGATGGTACTACTGGTACTATAACTAATGATGTTTACTACTGGTACTATAACTAATGATGGTACTATAACTAATAATGCTACTACTGGTGCTATAACTAATGATGGTACTATAACTAATGATGGTTCTACTGGTACTATAACTAATGATGGTACTATAAACTAATGATGTACTACTGGTACATAAACTAATGATGTTTACTACTGGTACTTATAACTAATGATGGTACTATAACTAATGATGCTAACTACTGGTGCGATAACTAATGATGGGTACTATAACTAATGATGGTTTCTACTGGTACTATAACTAATGATGGTACTATAACTAGATGTAACTACTGGTACGATACTAATGAGGTACATACTAATGATGGTACTATAACTAATGATGGTACTATAACTAATGATGGTACTACTGGTTCTATAACTAATGATGGTACTATAACTAATGATGGTTCTACTGGTACTATAACTAATGATGGTACTATAACTAATGATGGTACTATAACTAATGATGGTACTATATCTAATGATGGTACTATAACTAATGATGGTTCTACTGGTACTATAACTAATGATGGTACTATAACTAATGATGGTACTACTGGTACTATAACTAATGATGGTACTATAACTAATGATGGTACTATAACTAATGATGGTACTACTGGTACTATAACTAATGATGGTACTATAACTAATGATGGTTCTACTGGTACTATAACTAATGATGGTACTATAACTAATGATGGTACTACTGGTACTATAACTAATGATGGTACTATAACTAATGATGGTTCTACTGGCAACTATAACTAATGATGGTACTACTGGTACTATAACTAATGATGGTACTACTGGTACTATAACTAATGATGGTACTTCTGGTACTATAACTAATGATGGTACTTCTGGTACTATAACTAATGATGGTACTACTGGTACTATAACTAATGATGGTACTATAACTAATGATGGTTCTACTGGTACTATAACTAATGATGGTACTACTGGTACTATAACTAATGATGGTACTATAACTAATGATGGTACTATAACTAATGATGGTTCTACTGGTACTATAACTAATGATGTTTACTACTGGTACTATAACTAATGATGGTTCTACTGGTACTACTGGTACTATAACTAATGATGGTTCTACTGGTACTACTGGTACTATAACTAATGATGGTACTATAACTAATGATGGTACTACTGGTACTATAATGATGGTTCTACTGGTACTATAACTAATGATGGTACTATAACTAATGATGGTTCTACTGGTACTATAACTAATGATGGTACTACTGGTACTATAACTAATGATGGTTCTACTGGTACTATAACTAATGATGTTTACTACTGGTACTATAACTAATGATGGTTCTACTGGTACTACTGGTACTATAACTAATGATGGTTCTACTGGTACTACTGGTACTATCACTAATGATGGTTCTACTGGTACTATAACTAATGATGGTACTACTGGTACTATAACTAATGATGGTTCTACTGGTACTACTGGTACTATAACTAATGATGGTTCTACTGGTACTACTGGTACTATAACTAATGATGGTTCTACTGGTACTACTGGTACTATAACTAATGATGGTACTTCTGGTACTATAACTAATGATGGTACTACTGGTACTATAACTAATGATGGTACTATAACTAATGATGGTTCTACTGGTACTACTGGTACTATCACTAATGATGGTTCTACTGGTACTATAACTAATGATGGTACTACTGGTACTACTGGTACTATAACTAATGATGGTACTATAACTAATGATGGTTCTACTGGTACTACTGGTACTATAACTAATGATGGTTCTACTGGTACTACTGGTACTATAACTAATGATGGTACTATAACTAATGATAGTACTACTGGTACTATAACTAATGATTGTTCTACTGGTACTATAACTAATGATGGTACTATAACTAATGATGGTACTATAACTAATGATGGTTCTACTGGTACTATAACTAATGATGGTACTACTGGTACTATAACTAATGATGGTTCTACTGGTACTATAACTAATGATGGTACTATAACTAATGATGGTTCTACTGGTATTATAACTAATGATGGTACTACTGGTACTATAACTAATGATGGTACTATAACTAATGATGGTACTACTGGTACTATAACTAATGATGGTACTACTGGTACTATAACTAATGATGGTACTACTGGTACTATAACTAATGATGGTACTATAACTAATGATGGTACTACTGGTACTATAACTAATGATGGTACTATAACTAATCATGGTACTACTGGTACTACTGGTACTATAACTAATGATGGTACTATAACTAATGATGGTACTATAACTATTGATGGTACTACTAGTACTATAACTAATGATGGTACTATAACTAATGATGGTACTACTGGTACTATAACTAATGATGGTACTACTGGTACTATAACTAATGATGGTAATATAACTAATGATGGTAAAATACCTAATGATGATACTACTGGTACTATAACTAATGATGGTACTACTGGTACTATAACTAATGATGTACTATACTAATGATGGTAAAATACCTATGATGATACTACTGGTACTATAACTAATGATGGTACTACTGGTACTATACTAATGATGGTACTATAACTAATGATGGTACTATAACTAATGATGGTACTTCTGGTACTATAACTAATGATGGTACTATAACTAATGATGGTACTACTGGTAAAATAACTAAAGATGGTACTACTGGTACTATAACTAATGATGGATACTATAAACTAATGATGGTACTACTGGTACCATAACTAATGATGGTAAAATAACTAATGATGGTACTACTGGTACTATAACTAATGATGGTACTACTGGTACTATAACTAATGATGGTACTTCTGGTACTATAACTAATGATGGTAAAATACTAATGATGGTACTACTGGTACTATAAATAATATGGTTATACTGGTACTATAACTAATGATGTACTATAACTAATGATGGTACTACTGGTACTATAACTAATGATGGGACTTCTGGTACTATAACTAATGATGGTACTACTGGTACTATAACTAATGATGGTACTATAACTAATGATGGTACTACTGGTACTATAACTAATGATGGTACTTCTGGTACTATTAATATGATGGTGCTACTGGTACTATAACTAATGACGGTACTATAACTAATGATGGTACTATAACTAATGATGTTTCTACTGGTACTATAACTGATGATGTTTACTACTGGTACTATAACTAATGATGGTACTATCTAATGAGGTTCTACTGGTACTATAACTAATGATGGTACTATAACTGATGATGGTACTACTGGTACTATAACTAATGATGGTACTACTGGTACTAACTAATGATGTTTATACTGGTACATACTAATGATGGTTCTACTACTGGTACTATAACTAATGATGGTACTACTGGTACTATAACTAATGATGGTACTATAACTAATGAGGTCCTACTGGTACTATAACTAATGATGGTACTACTGGTACTATAACTAATGACGGTACCCTGGTACTATAACTAATGATGGTACTACTGGTACTATAACTATGATGGTACTATGGTACTATACTAATGATGGTACTATAACTAATGATGGTTCTACTGGTACAATAACTAATGATGTTTACTACTGGTACTATACTAATGATGGTACTATAACTAATGTGGTTCTACTGGTACAATAACTATGATGGTACTAAAACTGATGATGGTACTACTGGTACTATAACTAATGATGGTACTACTGGTACTATAACTAATTATGTTTACTACTGGTACTATAACTAATGATGGTTCTACTGGTACTATAACTAATGATGGTACTACTGGTACTATAACTAATGATGGTTCTACTGGTACAACTGGTACTATAACTAATGATGGTTCTACTGGTACTATAACTAATGATGTTTACTACTGGTACTATAATATCTGGTTCTACTGGTACTACTGGTACTATAACTATGATGGCTATAACTAATGATGGTCCTACTGGTACTATAACTAATGATGGTACTACTGGTACTATAACTAATGACGGTACTACTGGTACTATAACTAATGATGGTACTACTGGTACTATAACTAATGATGGTACTACTGGTACTATAACTAATGATGGTACTATAACTAATGATGGTTCTACTGGTACTATAACTAATGATGGTACTACTGGTACTATAACTAATGATGGTACTACTGGTACTATAACTAATGATGGTACTATAACTAATGATGGTACTACTGGTAATATAACTACTGATGGTACTACTGGTACTATATCTAATGATGGTACTACTGGTACTATAACTAATGATGGTACTACTGGTACTATACTAATGATGGTAAAATAACTAATGGATGGACTACTATGGTACTATAACTAATGATGGTATACTGGTCTATAACTAATGATGGTAAATAACTATAATGGTTTCTACTGGTACTATAACTAATGCTGGTACTAACTAATGATGGTACTACTGGTACTATACTACTGATGTTTACTACTGGTACTATAACTAATGATGGTACTATAACTATAATGCTACTACTGGTGCTATAAATGATGGTACTATAACATGATGGTTTCTACTGTACTATAACTAATGATGGTACTATAACTATGATGGTACTACTAGGTACTATAACTGATGGTACTACTAATGATGGTACTATAACTAATGATGCTACTACTGGTGCTATAACTAATGATGGTACTTAACTAATGATGGTTCTACTGGTACTATAACTAATGATGTACTATAACTAATGATGTTTACTACTGGTACTATAACTAATGATGGTACTATAACTAATGATGCTACTACTGGTGCTATAACTAATGATGGTACTATAACTAATAATGGTTCTACTGGTACTATAACTAATGATGGTACTACTGGTACTATAACTAATGATGGTACTATAACTAATGATGGTACTATAACTAATGATGCTACTACTGGTGCTATAACTAATGATGGTACTATAACTAATGATGGTTCTACTGGTACTATAACTAATGATGGTACTATAACTAATGATGGTACTATAACTAATAATGGTTCTACTGGTACTATAACTAATGATGGTACTACTGGTACTATAACTAATGATGTTTACTACTGGTACTATAACTAATGATGGTACTACTGGTGCTATAACTAATGATGGTACTATAACTAATGATGGTTCTACTGGTACTATAACTAATGATGGTACTATAACTAATGATGGTACTACTGGTACTATAACTAATGATGTTTACTACTGGTACTATAACTAATGATGGTACTATAACTAATGATGGTACTACTGGTGCTATAACTAATGATGGTACTATAACTAATGATGGTTCTACTGGTACTATAACTAATGATGGTACTATAACTAATGATGGTACTACTGGTACTATAACTAATGATGGTACTATAACTAATGATGGTACTATAACTAATGATGGTACTATAACTAATGATGGTACTACTGGTGCTATAACTAATGATGGTACTATAACTAATGATGGTTCTACTGGTACTATAACTAATGATGGTACTATAACTAATGATGGTACTATAACTAATGATGGTACTATATCTAATGATGGTACTATAACTAATGATGGTTCTACTGGTGCTATAACTAATGATGGTACTGTAACTAATGATGGTACTACTGGTACTATAACTAATGATGCTACTACTGGTACTATAATAATGATGGTACTATCTAATGATGGTACTACTGGTACTATAACTAATGATGTACTATAACTAATGATGGTACTATACTAATGATGGTACTACTGGTGCTATAACTAATGATGGTACTATAACTATGATGGTTCTACTGGTACTATAACTGATGGTACATAACTAATGATGGTACTACTGGTACTATAACTAATGATGGTACTATACTAATGATGGTTCTACTGGTACTTAACGAATGAGGGACTCGGTACTATAACTAATGATGTACCTACTGGTACTATAACTATGATGGTACTTTGGGTACTATAACTAATGATGGTACTATAACTAATGATGGTTCTACTGGTACTATAACTAATGATGGTACTACTGGTACTATAACTAATGATGGTACTATAACTAATGATGGTACTATAACTAATGATGGTTCTACTGGTACTATAACTAATGATGGTACTATAACTAATGATGGTTCTACTGGTACTACTGGTACTATAACTAATGATGGTTCTACTGGTACTACTGGTACTATAACTAATGATGGTACTATAACTAATGATGGTACTACTGGTACTATAACTAATGATGGTTTCTACTGGTACTATAACTAATGATGGTACTATAACTAATGAGGTTCTACGGTACTATAAACTAATGATGGTACTACTGGTACTATAACTAATGATGGTTCTACTGGTACTATAACTAATGATGTTTACTACTGGTACTATAACTAATGATGGTTCTACTGGTACTACTGGTACTATACTAATGATGGTTCTACTGGTACTACTGGTACTATCACTAATGATGGTTCTACTGGTACTATAACTAATGATGGTACTACTGGTACTATAACTAATGATGGTTCTACTGGTACTACTGGTACTATAACTAATGATGGTTCTACTGGTACTACTGGTACTATAACTAATGATGGTTCTACTGGTACTACTGGTACTATAACTAATGATGGTACTTCTGGTACTATAACTAATGCTGGTACTACTGGTACTATAACTATGATGGTACTATAACTAATGATGGTTCTACTGGTACTACTGGTACTATCACTAATGATGTTCTACTGGTACTATAACTAATGATGGTACTACTGGTACTACTGGTACTATAACTAATGATGGTACTATAACTAATGATGGTTCTACTGGTACTACTGGTACTATAACTAATGATGGTTCTACTGGTACTACTGGTACTATAACTAATGATGGTACTATAACTAATGATGGTACTACTGGTACTATAACTAATGATTGTTCTACTGGTACTATAACTAATGATGGTACTATAACTAATGATGGTACTATAACTAATGATGGTTCTACTGGTACTATAACTAATGATGGTACTACTGGTACTATAACTAATGATGGTTCTACTGGTACTATAACTAATGATGGTACTATAACTAATGATGGTTCTACTGGTATTATAACTAATGATGGTACTATAACTAATGATGGTTCTACTGGTACTATAACTAATGATGGTACTATAACTGATGATGGTTCTACTGGTACTATAACTAATGATGGTACTAGAACTAATGATGGTACTACTGGTACTATAACTAATGATGGTACTACTGGTACTATAACTAATGATGGTACTACTGGTACTATAACTAATGATGGTACTATAACTAATGATGGTACTACTGGTACTATAACTAATGATGGTACTATAACTAATCATGGTACTACTGGTACTATAACTAATAATGGTACTACTGGTACTATAACTAATGATGGTACTATAACTAATGATGGTACTATAACTAATGATGGTACTACTAGTACTATAACTAATGATGGTACTATAACTAATGATGGTACTACTGGTACTATAACTAATGATGGTACTACTGGTACTATAACTAATGATGGTACTATAACTAATGATGGTACTATAACTAATGATGGTTCTACTGGTACTATAACTAATGATGGTACTATAACTAATGATGGTACTACTGGTATTATAACTAATGATGGTTCTACTGGTACTACTGGTACTATAACTAATGATGGTTATACTGGTACTACTGGTACTATAACTAATGATGGTACTACTGGTACTATAACTAATGATGGTACTATAACTAATGATGGTACTATAACTAATGATGGTACTACTGGTACTATAACTAATGATGGTACTACTGGTACTATAACTAATGATGTTTACTACTGGTACTATAACTAATGATGGTACTACTGGTACTATAACTAATGATGGTACTATAACTAATGATGGTACTATAACTAATGATGGTACTACTGGTACTATAACTAATGATGGTACTACTGGTACTATAACTAATGATGGTACTACTGGTACTATAACTAATGATGGTACTACTGGTACTAACTAATGACTCTGCTACACACTAACAAAACTACAGTACAATCAATCAAACTAAAGCAGGAATTCAATGGCAGTTAATGTCCTTTGAACTAAAGAAAAACACCTAATGCTGAATTTGACTGCTATAGAGAGACAGCCCAGCTAATCAGACATTGTTCCCATGCAAGTAGCAGAGAGGGAGAAACATGAGTCGGAGAGAATGAAAGGGTCTTGTCAGGTAGAGTCCTCCCTCCCAACCTCCCTCCTCCCTGTAGTCCATTACCTATGTCTTATCAAAGCTTTCTCTCAAAGCTGTCTCTCTCCCAGGCGTATGTTCCACTTAGAAGGCTTCCAGTGACCCTTAAAAAGCTCTTTGCTTTTTGTTTTGTAAATTGTCTTTGCTTTTAAGTTTAAAGGCTGGAGATGGTATCTTCCTCTCTCTGTCTCTCTCTATCTCTCTCAATTTTCAATTCAATTTAAGGGCTTTATTGGCATGGGAAACATATGTTAACATTGCCAAAACAAGTGAAGTAGATAATAAACAAAAGTGAAATGAACGATAAAAATGTACAGTAAATATTACACTCACAAAAGTTCCAAAATAATAAAGACATTTCAAATGCCATATTATGTGCAAATAGCTAAAGTACAAAAGTGGAAATCAAGAAAAAAAAATACGGGTTGTATTTACAATGGTGTTTGTTCTTAATAACTGGTTGCCCTTTTCTTGTAGCAACAGGTCACAAATCTTGCTGCTGTGATGGCACACTGTGGTATTTCATCCAATAGATATGGGACTTTATCAAAATTGGGGTTGTTTTCGAATTCTTTGGGGATCTGTCTAATCTGAGGGAAATCTATGTCTCTAATATAGTCATACATTTGGCAGGAGGTTAGGAAGTGCAGCTCAGTTTCCACCTCATTTTGTGGGCAGTGTGCTCATAGCCTGTCTTCTCTTGAGAGCCAGGTCTGCCTACGGCAGCCTTCTCAATAGCAAGGCTAGGCTCACTGAGTCTGTACATAGTCAAAGCTTTCCTTAAGTTTGGGTCAGTCACAGTGGTCAGCTATTCTGCCACTGTGTACTCTCTGTTTAGGGCCAAACAGCATTCTAGTTTGCTCTGTTTTTTGTAAATTCTTTCCAATGTGTCAAGTAATTCTCTTTTTGTTTTCTCATGATTTGGTTGGGTCTAATTGTGTTGCTGTCCTGGGGCTCTGTGGGTCTGTTTGTGTTTGTGAACAGAGGCCCAGGACCAGCTTGCTTAGGGGACTCTTCTCCAGGTTCATCTCTCTATAGGTGATGGGTTTGTTATGGAAGGTTTGGGAATCGCTTCTTTTCAGGTGGTTGTAGAATTTTACGTCTCTTTTCTCTGATTTTGATAATTAGCGGGTATCGGCCTAAATCTGGTATTCACGCATTATTTGGTGTTTTACGTTGTACACAGAGGATATTTTTTGCAGAATTCTGCATGCAGAGTCTCAATTTGGTGTTTTTGTCTCATTTAGTGAATTCTTGGTTGGTGAGCGGACCCCAGACCTCACAACCATAAAGGGCAATGGGTTCTATAACTGATTCAAGTATTTTTAGCCAGATCCTAATTGGTATGTTGAATTTTATGTTCCTTTGATGGCATAGAAGGCCCTTCTTTATGCTGCAATAGATTATGTATTGGGGGGCTAGGGTCAGTCTGTTACATCTGGAGTATTTCTCCTGTCTTATCCTGTGTCCTGTGTGAATTTAAGTATGCTCTCTCTAATTCTCTAACTCTCTTCTCTCTGAGGACCTAAGCCCTAGGACAATGCCTCAGGACTACCTGGCCTGATGCCTCCTTGCTGTCCACCTGGCCGTGCTGCTGCTCCAGTTTCAACTGTTCTGCCTGTGGCTATGGAACCCTGACCTGTTCACCGGAGTTGCTACCTTGTCCTGGACCTGCTGTTTTCAACTCTCTAGAGACAGCAGGTGCGGTAGAGATACTCTCAATGATCGGCTATGAAAAGCCAACTGACATCTACTCCTGAGGTGCTGACTTGTTGCACCCTCGCCAACTACTGTGATTATTATTATATGACCCTGCTGGTCATCTATGAACATTTGAACATCTTGGCCATGTGCTGTTATAATCTCCACCCGGCACAGCCAGAAGAGGACTGGCCACCCCTCAGAGCCTGGTTCCTCTCTAGGTTTCTTCCTAGGTTTTGGCCTTTCTAGG
>NW_021823141.1:0-5000 GCF_901001165.1 Salmo trutta
CGGTTCTCCATCCAAGTACTAACCAGGCCGACCCTGCTTAGCTTCCGAGATCAGACGAGATCGGGCGTACCCAAGCTGGTATGGCCATAAACAAATAAACATCTCTTGGTACAACATATATAGTCAAAGTGAGTCTGATAAACAGACTGCATTTTGCAGCACGAAGCTGCATTTAGTCAATTCATCATTAAATGCTTACTACAAGGCAGTGTTGCTGATGAAATAGTGTAAGAGCACACCCTCGTGGACCAAAAAGCTTACAGCACCTGGTATTCCCAGGCTGTCTCCCATCCAAGTACTAACCAGGCCCGACCCTGCTTAGCTTCCGAGATCAGACGAGATCGGGCGTACCCAGGCTGGTATGGCCGTAAACAATAAACAATCTCTTGGTACAACATATATAGTCAAAGTGAGTCCGATAAAACAGACTGCATTTTTGCAGCAGGAAGCTGCATTTAGTCAATTCATCATAAATGCTTACTACAAGGCAGTGTTGCTGATGAAATAGTGTAAGAGCACACCCTCGTGGACAAAATGCTTACAGCACCTGGTATTCCCAGGCGGTCTCCCATCCAAGTACTAACCAGGCCCGACCCTGCTTAGCTTCCGAGATCAGACGAGATTGGGCGTACCCAAGCTGGTATGGCCATAAACGATAAACAATTTCTTGGTACAACATATATAGTCAAAGTGAGTCTGATAAACAGACTGCATTTTGCAGCACGAAGCTGCATTTAGTCAATTCATCATTAAATGCTTACTACAAGGCAGTGTTGCTGATGAAATAGTGTAAGAGCACACCCTCGTGGACAAAAAGCTTACAGCACCTGGTATTCCCAGGCGGTCTCCCATCCAAGTACTAACCAGGCCCGACCCTGCTTAGCTTCCGAGATCAGACGAGATCGGGCGTACCCAGGCTGGTATGGCCGTAAACGATAAACAATCTCTTGGTACAACATATATAGTCAAAGTGAGTCTGATAAACAGACTGCATTTTGCAGCAGGAAGCTGCATTTAGTCAATTCATCATTAAATGCTTACTACAAGGCAGTGTTGCTGATGAAATAGTGTAAGAGCACACCCTCGTGGACAAAATGCTTACAGCACCTGGTATTCCCAGGCGGTCTCCTATCCAAGTACTAACCAGGCCCGACCCTGCTTAGCTTCCGAGATCAGACGAGATCGGGCGTACCCAGGCTGGTATGGCCATAAACGATAAACAATCTCTTGGTACAACATATATAGTCAAAGTGAGTCTGATAAACAGACTGCATTTTGCAGCAGGAAGCTGCATTTAGTCAATTCATCATTAAATGCTTACTACAAGGCAGTGTTGCTGATGAAATAGTGTAAGAGCACACCCTCGTGGACAAAAAGCTTACAGCACCTGGTATTCCCAGGCGGTCTCCCATCCAAGTACTAACCAGGCCCGACCCTGCTTAGCTTCCGAGATCAGACGAGATCGGGCGTACCCAGGCTGGTATGGCCGTAAACTATAAACAATCTCTTGGTACAACATATATAGTCAAAGTGAGTCTGATAAACAGACTGCATTTTGCAGCAGGAAGCTGCATTTAGTCAATTCATCATTAAATGCTTACTACAAGGCAGTGTTGCTGATGAAATAGTGTAAGAGCACACCCTCGTGGACAAAAAGCTTACAGCACCTGGTATTCCCAGGCGGTCTCCCATCCAAGTACTAACCAGGCCCGACCCTGCTTAGCTTCCGAGATCAGACGAGATCGGGCGTACCCAGGCTGGTATGGCCGTAAACGATAAACAATCTCTTGGTACAACATATATAGTCAAAGTGAGTCTGATAAACAGACTGCATTTTGCAGCAGGAAGCTGCATTTAGTCAATTCATCATTAAATGCTTACTACAAGGCAGTGTTGCTGATGAAATAGTGTAAGAGCACACCCTCGTGGACAAAAATGCTTACAGCACCTGGTATTCCCAGGCGGTCTCCCATCCAAGTACTAACCAGGCCCGACCCTGCTTAGCTTCCGAGATCAGACGAGATCGGGCGTACCCAAGGCTGGTTATGGCCATAAACGATAAACAATCTCTTGGTACAACATATATAGTCAAAGTGAGTCTGATAAACAGACTGCATTTTGCAGCAGGAAGCTGCATTTAGTCAATTCATCATTAAATGCTTACTACAAGGCAGTGTTGCTGATGAAATAGTGTAAGAGCACACCCTCGTGGACAAAAAGCTTACAGCACCTGGTATTCCCAGGCGGTCTCCCATCCAAGTACTAACCAGGCCCGACCCTGCTTAGCTTCCGAGATCAGACGAGATCGGGCGTACCCAGGCTGGTATGGCCGTAAACGATAAACAATCTCTTGGTACAACATATATAGTCAAAGTGAGTCTGATAAACAGACTGCATTTTGCAGCAGGAAGCTGCATTTAGTCAATTCATCATTAAATGCTTACTACAAGGCAGTGTTGCTGATGAAATAGTGTAAGAGCACACCCTCGTGGACAAAAATGCTTACAGCACCTGGTATTCCCAGGCGGTCTCCCATCCAAGTACTAACCAGGCCCGACCCTGCTTAGCTTCCGAGATCAGACGAGATCGGGCGTACCCAGGCTGGTATGGCCATAAACGATAAACAATCTCTTGGTACAACATATATAGTCAAAGTGAGTCTGATAAACAGACTGCATTTTGCAGCAGGAAGCTGCATTTAGTCAATTCATCATTAAATGCTTACTACAAGGCAGTGTTGCTGATGAAATAGTGTAAGAGCACACCCTCGTGGACAAAAAGCTTACAGCACCTGGTATTCCCAGGCGGTCTCCCATCCAAGTACTAACCAGGCCCGACCCTGCTTAGCTTCCGAGATCAGACGAGATCGGGCGTACCCAGGCTGGTATGGCCGTAAACTATAAACAATCTCTTGGTACAACATATATAGTCAAAGTGAGTCTGATAAACAGACTGCATTTTGCAGCAGGAAGCTGCATTTAGTCAATTCATCATTAAATGCTTACTACAAGGCAGTGTTGCTGATGAAATAGTGTAAGAGCACACCCTCGTGGACAAAAAGCTTACAGCACCTGGTATTCCCAGGCGGTCTCCCATCCAAGTACTAACCAGGCCCGACCCTGCTTAGCTTCCGAGATCAGACGAGATCGGGTGTACCCAGGCTGGTATGGCCGTAAACAATAAACAATCTCTTGGTACAACATATATAGTCAAAGTGAGTCTGATAAACAGACTGCATTTTGCAGCACGAAGCTGCATTTAGTCAATTCATCATTAAATGCTTACTACAAGGCAGTGTTGCTGATGAAATAGTGTAAGAGCACACCCTCGTGGACAAAAAGCTTACAGCACCTGGTATTCCCAGGCGGTCTCCCATCCAAGTACTAACCAGGCCCGACCCTGCTTAGCTTCCGAGATCAGACGTACCCAGGCTGGTATGGCCGTAAACGATAAACAATCTCTTGGTACAACATATATAGTCAAAGTGAGTCTGATAAACAGACTGCATTTTGCAGCAGGAAGCTGCATTTAGTCAATTCATCATTAAATGCTTACTACAAGGCAGTGTTGCTGATGAAATAGTGTAAGAGCACACCCTCGTGGACAAAAAGCTTACAGCACCAGGTATTCCCAGGCGGTCTCCCATCCAAGTACTAACCAGGCCCGACCCTGCTTAGCTTCCGAGATCAGACGAGATCGGGCGTACCCAGGCTGGTATGGCCGTAAACGATAAACAATCTCTTGGTACAACATATATAGTCAAAGTGAGTCTGATAAACAGACTGCATTTTGCAGCAGGAAGCTGCATTTAGTCAATTCATCATTAAATGCTTACTACAAGGCAGTGTTGCTGATGAAATAGTGTAAGAGCACACCCTCGTGGACAAAAAGCTTACAGCACCTGGTATTCCCTGGCGGTCTCCCATCCAAGTACTAACCAGGCCCGACCCTGCTTAGCTTCCGAGATCAGACGAGATCGGACGTACCCAGGCTGGTATGGCCGTAAACGATAAACAATCTCTTGGTACAACATATATAGTCAAAGTGAGTCCGATAAACAGACTGCATTTTGCAGCAGGAAGCTGCATTTAGTCAATTCATCATTAAATGCTTACTACAAGGCAGTGTTGCTGATGAAATAGTGTAAGAGCACACCCTCGTGGACAAAAAGCTTACAGCACCTGGTATTCCCAGGCGGTCTCCCATCCAAGTACTAACCAGGCCCGACCCTGCTTAGCTTCCGAGATCAGACGAGATCGGGCGTACCCAGGCTGGTATGGCCGTAAACAATAAACAATCTCTTGGTACAACATATATAGTCAAAGTGAGTCCGATAAACAGACTGCATTTTGCAGCAGGAAGCTGCATTTAGTCAATTCATCATTAAATGCTTACTACAAGGCAGTGTTGCTGATGAAATAGTGTAAGAGCACACCCTCGTGGACAAAATGCTTACAGCACCTGGTATTCCCAGGCGGTCTCCCATCCAAGTACTAACCAGGCCCGACCCTGCTTAGCTTCCGAGATCAGACGAGATCGGGCGTACCCAAGCTGGTATGGCCATAAACGATAAACAATCTCTTGGTACAACATATATAGTCAAAGTGAGTCTGATAAACAGACTGCATTTTGCAGCACGAAGCTGCATTTAGTCAATTCATCATTAAATGCTTACTACAAGGCAGTGTTGCTGATGAAATAGTGTAAGAGCACACCCTCGTGGACAAAAAGCTTACAGCACCTGGTATTCCCAGGCGGTCTCCCATCCAAGTACTAACCAGGCCCGACCCTGCTTAGCTTCCGAGATCAGACGAGATCAGGCGTACCCAGGCTGGTATGGCCGTAAACGATAAACAATCTCTTGGTACAACATATATAGTCAAAGTGAGTCTGATAAACAGACTGCATTTTGCAGCAGGAAGCTGCATTTAGTCAATTCATCATTAAATGCTTACTACAAGGCAGTGTTGCTGATGAAATAGTGTAAGAGCACACCCTCG
>NW_021823141.1:10000-25000 GCF_901001165.1 Salmo trutta
AGGCAGTGTTGCTGATGAAATAGTGTAAGAGCACACCCTCGTGGACAAAAAGCTTACAGCACCTGGTATTCCCAGGCGGTCTCCCATCCAAGTACTAACCAGGCCCGACCCTGCTTAGCTTCCGAGATCAGACGAGATCGGGCTTACCCAGGCTGGTATGGCCGTAAACGATAAACAATCTCTTGGTACAACATATATAGTCAAAGTGAGTCTGATAAACAGACTGCATTTTGCAGCAGGAAGCTGCATTTAGTCAATTCATCATTAAATGCTTACTACAAGGCAGTGTTGCTGATGAAATAGTGTAAGAGCACACCCTCGTGGACAAAAAGCTTACAGCACCTGGTATTCCCAGGCGGTCTCCCATCCAAGTACTAACCAGGCCCGACCCTGCTTAGCTTCCGAGATCAGACGAGATCGGGCGTACCCAGGCTGGTATGGCCGTAAACGATAAACAATCTCTTGGTACAACATATATAGTCAAAGTGAGTCTGATAAACAGACTGCATTTTGCAGCAGGAAGCTGCATTTAGTCAATTCATCATTAAATGCTTACTACAAGGCAGTGTTGCTGATGAAATAGTGTAAGAGCACACCCTCGTGGACAAAAAGCTTACAGCACCTGGTATTCCCAGGCGGTCTCCCATACAAGTACTAACCAGGCCCGACCCTGCTTAGCTTCCGAGATCAGACGAGATCGGGCGTACCCAGGCTGGTATGGCCGTAAACAATAAACAATCTCTTGGTACAACATATATAGTCAAAGTGAGTCTGATAAACAGACTGCATTTTGCAGCAGGAAGCTGCATTTAGTCAATTCATCATTAAATGCTTACTACAAGGCAGTGTTGCTGATGAAATAGTGTAAGAGCACACCCTCGTGGACAAAATGCTTACAGCACCTGGTATTCCCAGGCGGTCTCCCATCCAAGTACTAACCAGGCCCGACCCTGCTTAGCTTCCGAGATCAGACGAGATCGGGCGTACCCAGGCTGGTATGGCCATAAACGATAAACAATCTCTTGGTACAACATATATAGTCAAAGTGAGTCTGATAAACAGACTGCATTTTGCAGCAGGAAGCTGCATTTAGTCAATTCATCATTAAATGCTTACTACAAGGCAGTGTTGCTGATGAAATAGTGTAAGAGCACACCCTCGTGGACAAAAAGCTTACAGCACCTGGTATTCCCAGGCGGTCTCCCATCCAAGTACTAACCAGGCCCGACCCTGCTTAGCTTCCGAGATCAGACGAGATCGGGCGTACCCAGGCTGGTATGGCCGTAAATGATAAAAAATCTCTTGGTACAACATATATAGTCAAAGTGAGTCTGATAAACAGACTGCATTTTGCAGCAGGAAGCTGCATTTAGTCAATTCATCATTAAATGCTTACTACAAGGCAGTGTTGCTGATGAAATAGTGTAAGAGCACACCCTCGTGGACAAAAAGCTTACAGCACCTGGTATTCCCAGGCGGTCTCCCATCCAAGTACTAACCAGGCCCGACCCTGCTTAGCTTCCGAGATCAGACGAGATCGGGCGTACCCAGGCTGGTATGGCCATAAACGATAAACAATCTCTTGGTACAACATATATAGTCAAAGTGAGTCTGATAAACAGACTGCATTTTGCAGCAGGAAGCTGCATTTAGTCAATTCATCATTAAATGCTTACTACAAGGCAGTGTTGCTGATGAAATAGTGTAAGAGCACACCCTCGTGGACAAAAAGCTTACAGCACCTGGTATTCCCAGGCGGTCTCCCATCCAAGTACTAACCAGGCCCGACCCTGCTTAGCTTCCGAGATCAGACGAGATCGGGCGTACCCAGGCTGGTATGGCCGTAAACGATAAAAAATCTCTTGGTACAACATATATAGTCAAAGTGAGTCTGATAAACAGACTGCATTTTGCAGCAGGAAGCTGCATTTAGTCAATTCATCATTAAATGCTTACTACAAGGCAGTGTTGCTGATGAAATAGTGTAAGAGCACACCCTCGTGGACAAAAAGCTTACAGCACCTGGTATTCCCAGGCGGTCTCCCATCCAAGTACTAACCAGGCCCGACCCTGCTTAGCTTCCGAGATCAGACGAGATCAGGCGTACCCAGGCTGGTATGGCCGTAAACGATAAACAATCTCTTGGTACAACATATATAGTCAAAGTGAGTCTGATAAACAGACTGCATTTTGCAGCAGGAAGCTGCATTTAGTCAATTCATCATTAAATGCTTACTACAAGGCAGTGTTGCTGATGAAATAGTGTAAGAGCACACCCTCGTGGACAAAAAGCTTACAGCACCTGGTATTCCCAGGCGGTCTCCCATCCAAGTACTAACCAGGCCCGACCCTGCTTAGCTTCCGAGATCAGACGAGATCGGGCTTACCCAGGCTGGTATGGCCGTAAACGATAAACAATCTCTTGGTACAACATATATAGTCAAAGTGAGTCTGATAAACAGACTGCATTTTGCAGCAGGAAGCTGCATTTAGTCAATTCATCATTAAATGCTTACTACAAGGCAGTGTTGCTGATGAAATAGTGTAAGAGCACACCCTCGTGGACAAAAAGCTTACAGCACCTGGTATTCCCAGGCGGTCTCCCATCCAAGTACTAACCAGGCCCGACCCTGCTTAGCTTCCGAGATCAGACGAGATCGGGCGTACCCAGGCTGGTATGGCCGTAAACGATAAACAATCTCTTGGTACAACATATATAGTCAAAGTGAGTCCGATAAACAGACTGCATTTTGCAGCAGGAAGCTGCATTTAGTCAATTCATCATTAAATGCTTACTACAAGGCAGTGTTGCTGATGAAATAGTGTAAGAGCACACCCTCGTGGACAAAATGCTTACAGCACCTGGTATTCCCAGGCGGTCTCCCATCCAAGTACTAACCAGGCCCGACCCTGCTTAGCTTCCGAGATCAGACGAGATCGGGCGTACCCAGGCTGGTATGGCCATAAACGATAAACAATCTCTTGGTACAACATATATAGTCAAAGTGAGTCTGATAAACAGACTGCATTTTGCAGCAGGAAGCTGCATTTAGTCAATACATCAATAAAAGCTTACTACAAGGCAGTGTTGCTGATGAAATAGTGTAAGAGCACACCCTCGTGGACAAAATGCTTACAGCACCTGGTATTCCCAGGCGGTCTCCCATCCAAGTACTAACCAGGCCCGACCCTGCTTAGCTTCCGAGATCAGACGAGATCGGGCGTACCTTTTTTTTTTTTTTTTTATATTTTATTATGAGAAACAGACAATTTTACATCGTTTCAATCATAATTAAAGGGTGAACAATTCACCCTTTACAAAATCAGAAAGAAAATACAATCAATTAACAATTAAATCCAATTAATAATTGAACACAAGTTTTCCATTTGATGAAAGTCGAATAAATGTACTCCCCCACACAAATTGTTTTTCAAAGTTGCATCCACCATATCTATGTATTATCTCTATATTTTTCTCCAACATACTCTTAAAAAGTACCTCCACACTCACACATTTTCCTTCATAATGACCCAAGTTCCTTCTTAATCTTACAGCATATCGAGCATGACTTAAAACATAATTAACCAAATTAAAGTTCAAAACTTTACTTTTCCCATTTATACCAAAAAGAAAAAATCTCCTCCATTCCACCTCATTAAAAATCTCCTCCCCCCAATGTTTTACTAAAAGCTCCTTTAAAAATTCATGAAACCCTCTTAATCTACTACATTCAATGAAAAAGTGCATAAAGTTTTCCACCCCTATATGACAAATGTCACATTCTCTCTTAATATTTCTGTTGATTTGATGTAGAACCACATTAGTAAAAATCCTATTATGTTTTATTTTAAAATCATTATCTTCACATTCTATGGAATTCCATTTTACATTAACATTCTTCCATATTGATTTCACATCCAAATCTACAAAAACCTCCGACCACACTTTCTCTGAAGCAGGAACTTTTATCTCTTTTAAAATACATTTACTATAGACTGTTTTAACTTTCAAGCCTGACAATTCATGTTTCACTCCATTATTTTCATAAAATATATCCGGTAAACCCCTGGCTCTCTTAACCACCTCTGTATTTATTAAAACCACCCACTCCTCCGGAATACACCCCAAAATTCTCTTATACATATTTTCTACTGTAGTTTTGCTTATTTCATCATCTACCTCAATAACATTGTCATAAATAGCGTGTACCGGTAGAAACCCCGGAATGACCTCATATAGAATATCACCAATCTGTCTCATCCCAGCTCTCATAAAATATTTACAATACAACATTGCATTATTATACTTGATCTTTGGATTCAAAAAGATTGGCTGGTTTAAAATATTTTCCAAAATGTTACATTCATAGGAAATGTGTGGTAAAAACTGTCCCCAAGCCTCAAAAACTTCCTTATAAAACAAAGGTATTTTTCCCAACATTTCTTGTTTTACACACATTAATAAACCATTATCCCCGATCCTCCCAACCTCCTGCAAATACTCTGTAAAAAACTTTTTCCACCCGTAATCTAATTCTCCATATAAATACTTCCGAACCATTTTCACTCTTATCGCTATTTTCCTCACCTTTAGATCCACTAACTTCAAACCCCCCTCCTCATAACCTGCAATCAATGTTTTAAAAGCGATTTTCACCCCCTTCCCATCCCATAAAAATTCTACTAAAATCTTATTCATTTCAGTTAAAACCCATTCTGGCACATCTAAGACATTCATGACGTGTACAAAAATTGACATCAGTAAAGAATTTATAACAATAACCTTCCCCTTTAATTTTAAAAACCTCCCCTTCCACATATTTACAACCTTCCTGACTTTATTTATCACCCCACTCCATGTCAAATCCCTAGCTTCCTTTCCTTTTAAGCCTATAAAAACTCCTAACACCTTAAAATAATCTTTGACCTCTTTAAAAGGAAAATTCCCTTCATTTACTTTCCCAATATACATTACAACAGACTTTTCCATATTAACTTTTGCTCCTGATGCTCTTCCATATACTTTAAAACCTTCTATTACCCTTTTTACACTATCCTCATCTCTAACTGTTATAGTTGTGTCATCTGCATATTGGTGAATCAAACTTGAACCCTTCTGTGGAGTCTGTACACAATTGATAAAATTATCCTTCTTAAGAAAAGCCGCTAAAGGTTCAGCTGATAAAACATAAAGTAAAGCAGATAAAGGACATCCCTGTCTCACAGATCTCTCCAGGGTAAAAGAATCAGTTAAAACCCCATTACATTTCACCCTACTTTTTGCATTTCTATATAATAATTTAATCCACCTTATTATTTTATTACCAAAACCAAATCTTTCCAAGGCCCTAAACATAAAATCATGTTCTACCCTATCAAAAGCCTTATTTAAATCTATGCTTAAAACAATACCCCCTATCTTATCCCCATTCATTTTGTGTATCACGTCTCTAATTGTATTAATTGTGTCAGCTATATCTCTCCCAGGAACACTATAATTCTGTGTTGGTGCAATAATATCATGTAAAACTCTCTTCATCCTATTCGCTAAGATTTTGGCTAAAATCTTGTAATCCACATTTAATAAACTAATAGGCCTATAATTCTCCAATTTCACCTTACTCCCTTTGTTTTTATATAAAATAGTTATCATTCCTGTCACCATTGATTCTGATACACAATCCTTCTCCTCCATATAGTGATAAACCTCCAATAAAATAGGTGCTAAAAGACTTTCATAAATTTTATAAAACTCTGCAATGATACCATCTACTCCAGGGCTCTTATTCACCTGTAAACCCTTTATCGCATCCGTAACTTCATTTACTGTAATCTTCCCATCACACATCAACTTATCCTCTATATTAATTTTCACCTCTACACTACCTAAAATCTCCTGTACACACCCCTCATCCACCTCCCCTTTCTTAAATAAGTCCTTATAAAAATTCTGCACTGTCTCTAAAATCTCTACATAATCATCTACTACTTCACCCTTTACATTTTCAATCTGTCTAAGATATGTTCTTCTTTGAAAACTCTTCTCTAATCCAAGAAAAAAAGAAGTGCATTTCTCCCCCTCCAGAAAATACTTTGCTCTGCTTCTTATAATAGCCCCCTTACACTTATCCATGTCATATTTACTCAATTTTGCTTTCAACTCTAAAAACTTTTCTATATTATAATTAGGTTCACTGTCACACTTGCCCATTTCTTCATCCAATTTAGCTCTCAACTCATTTTCTTTTCTTTTCATCCTGCCTCTCTTTTTCCTTGCATATCTTATACTAAACACTTTTATTTTTTCCTTAACCTTGTCCCACCATAAACACTTATCCTTTCCTTTTTGCTTATCCTCCATTTCACATGTTATTAACGATTTAAGTTGTTTACAATAATCCTCATCCCCCAAATAACTCGCATTCATACACCACGTACCACCTCCTATTCTTTCCTTGTCTAAACCCACCGAGAAACTTAAACATGCATGGTCACTAAAAGTTGTAAAAACATACTTAACATCTTTCATAAAATCCCTACAACTTTCTTTAACTAAAATCAAATCTATTCTAGTTTGTTTTAATTCCCCTAATACCACCTGCCTTCTCGAAAATTCTCGTTTATCGGGATTGTCATCTCTCCATATGTCAATAAGTTTTTTCTCAAACATCATCTTCTTTAAAACACCCCTTGATACATCATTTCTAAAAGCTGCTCCCCTTGTCATATCCAATCTGTCCAATTTCACATTAAAATCCCCCACCACAATACAATTTCCCACACTCCATCGTCCCACTTCAATAAATAAAACCTTGCGCTCTATTTCGTTATTTGGCGCATAAACATTTATAATTCTAAACTTCATATCCATATACTCAAAATCTAAAACTAAAATCCTCCCATTATTATCATCATGTACATGTACCACTTTGTCCACCACATCCTTTCTCACTAAAATAGCAACCCCACTAGAATTCCCTCTACCATTATTAACAAAAATAAAATCCCTCCATATTTGTTTTACTTTCAATACACAATCATTGTCCCAATGCGTCTCTTGTAGACATAAGATATCCACATTTTCCATTTGCACTATATTTTGAAATTTATCCATTGTCCTTAACCCATTTACATTCAAGGACACAAAATTTACCATTTCAAAAAATAATAAAATGAAAAAGTATACCTTCATTGTCCTCTACCTTTTGTCCTGTTTCTTTCCTCCTCCATCCTTCTTCTCTCCCCCCGTCGCTTTCCTCTTCCTGTATATTTCCCTTAGTCTTTCTACCTTTTCCCCATCGTCCGTATCAGATATCTCCTCCAAGTCCATATCGTCCAACCAACTCAACTTATTTCCTCCCACATCCGTTGTGCTCCCCGTATCTCTCTCCGTCTCTGGTACTGTCGTCAAAATCAAACTTCCCTCCATATCTTCACCCCCCGAGGTACTCGCAAGGGCTGAGCTTTCCCCCAAAATCTGTGCGTCCCCAGTGCCTCCACCCAGCTCGATCTCTCCCTCCTCCTGGAAACTCCCTCTTCTCATCTCTGAACCCATGCTGCTCCCTGTTTCGTCCGTCTTCTGCTCCATCTTCTCCATCTCTCCACCTTCCTCCACATTCTCTTTCCCATCCTCTTCTTCTCCTCGCGGTGCTTCATCAGCTTCCATAAAGAGGTCCTGGCTCTCCTCCTCATTTGCAACCTCTCCACAGTTGCACTCGTCAGTTCTCTTCCGACATCCTGCGCAAACTGCCCTATCTCTCGCTCCAGCACATTCCCTCGCATAGTGTCCCTGGTTTCCGCACTTAAAACATCTAAAGTCAGGGCAGTCCTTTAAAATATGTCCAGGTTGAATACACAAGCGGCACACCCTAACCTGCTTGTCATGTATCACCCTGAAATATTCACCACCCTCCAGTGTCTCAAACTTAGTGGAATACGGCAAAGACTGCACGGTGTCGGTGAACTTTACCTTACAGTATCTCGTCCCATCTACGATTTCCGTCCCCGGCCAAACTCTCCTTCTGATTTCAGACACGGCCGCTACACCCCAGCTCCGCAATTTGTCTAGTATAGCGCCGTCCTCGATATAGACTGGCAAATTCATGAACGAGACTATGAGTTCGTTTGCCATCACGTCTCTTGCCATTACCTTCGTATTCTTGATCTTGAACCCATCCATTAAACGCTCTTTTCCTTTTGCATCCCGCATCGTGACTTCATATTTCCTTTCTCCTTTAATTCTGCACCCCACCAACTCTCCGCACACATCTTTAATTGATCTTAGTAATTCCATCGTCGTTATCTTGTCTTCTCCCATCAATTCCACCGCCACCGTTCGTTCCTTGCCGTATTTTAAGCCACCTTCAGCTCCAAATTTTGTACTTTGCGCATTGCCTTTGTCTTTATCCGTTCCATTATTCGTTGCCATGTTGTCCGTCATTAAGAAATCAGAAAAGTCTCAAAAACTCACCCCCAAGCAGCAGAACTGCAAGGGGGGGAAAAAACTCACTAAACTTAAACTTATTTGAATTCAAAATCAGATATTGTCCGTCAATAAACTAATAATATCAAACAAATATCTCTCGAGCAAACACTCACTTACAGCGTAATTACCTGCACCTGTTTTACTCACCGGAAGGGCGTATTCAGGCTGGTATGGCCGTAAACGATAAACAATCTCTTGGTACAACATATATAGTCAAAGTGAGTCTGATAAACAGACTGCATTTTGCAGCAGGAAGCTGCATTTAGTCAATACATCAATAAAAGCTTACTACAAGGCAGTGTTGCTGATGAAATAGTGTAAGAGCACACCCTCGTGGACAAAAAGCTTACAGCACCTGGTATTCCCAGGCGGTCTCCCATCCAAGTACTAACCAGGCACGACCTTGCTTAGCTTCCGAGATCAGACGAGATCGGGCGTACCCAGGCTGGTATGGCCGTAAACGATAAACAATCTCTTGGTACAACATATATAGTCAAAGTGAGTCTGATAAACAGACTGCATTTTGCAGCAGGAAGCTGCATTTAGTCAATTCATCATTAAATGCTTACTACAAGGCAGTGTTGCTGATGAAATAGTGTAAGAGCACACCCTCGTGGACAAAAAGCTTACAGCACCTGGTATTCCCAGGCGGTCTCCCATCCAAGTACTAACCAGGCCCGACCCTGCTTAGCTTCCGAGATCAGACGAGATCGGGCTTACCCAGGTTGGTATGGCCGTAAACGATAAACAATCTCTTGGTACAACATATATAGTCAAAGTGAGTCTGATAAACAGACTGCATTTTGCAGCAGGAAGCTGCATTTAGTCAATTCATCATTAAATGCTTACTACAAGGCAGTGTTGCTGATGAAATAGTGTAAGAGCACACCCTCGTGGACAAAAAGCTTACAGCACCTGGTATTCCCAGGCGGTCTCCCATCCAAGTACTAACCAGGCCCGACCCTGCTTAGCTTCCGAGATCAGACGAGATCGGGCGTACCCAGGCTGGTATGGCCGTAAACGATAAACAATCTCTTGGTACAACATATATAGTCAAAGTGAGTCCGATAAACAGACTGCATTTTGCAGCAGGAAGCTGCATTTAGTCAATTCATCATTAAATGCTTACTACAAGGCAGTGTTGCTGATGAAATAGTGTAAGAGCACACCCTCGTGGACAAAATGCTTACAGCACCTGGTATTCCCAGGCGGTCTCCCATCCAAGTACTAACCAGGCCCGACCCTGCTTAGCTTCCGAGATCAGACGAGATCGGGCGTACCCAGGCTGGTATGGCCATAAACGATAAACAATCTCTTGGTACAACATATATAGTCAAAGTGAGTCTGATAAACAGACTGCATTTTGCAGCAGGAAGCTGCATTTAGTCAATACATCAATAAAAGCTTACTACAAGGCAGTGTTGCTGATGAAATAGTGTAAGAGCACACCCTCGTGGACAAAATGCTTACAGCACCTGGTATTCCCAGGCGGTCTCCCATCCAAGTACTAACCAGGCCCGACCCTGCTTAGCTTCCGAGATCAGACGAGATCGGGCGTACCCAGGCTGGTATGGCCATAAACGATAAACAATCTCTTGGTACAACATATATAGTCAAAGTGAGTCTGATAAACAGACTGCATTTTGCAGCAGGAAGCTGCATTTAGTCAATACATCAATAAAAGCTTACTACAAGGCAGTGTTGCTGATGAAATAGTGTAAGAGCACACCCTCGTGGACAAAAAGCTTACAGCACCTGGTATTCCCAGGCGGTCTCCCATCCAAGTACTAACCAGGCCCGACCCTGCTTAGCTTCCGAGATCAGACGAGATCGGGCGTACCCAGGCTGGTATGGCCGTAAACGATAAACAATCTCTTGGTACAACATATATAGTCAAAGTGAGTCTGATAAACAGACTGCATTTTGCAGCAGGAAGCTGCATTTAGTCAATTCATCATTAAATGCTTACTACAAGGCAGTGTTGCTGATGAAATAGTGTAAGAGCACACCCTCGTGGACAAAAAGCTTACAGCACCTGGTATTCCCAGGCGGTCTCCCATACAAGTACTAACCAGGCCCGACCCTGCTTAGCTTCCGAGATCAGACGAGATCGGGCGTACCCAGGCTGGTATGGCCGTAAACAATAAACAATCTCTTGGTACAACATATATAGTCAAAGTGAGTCTGATAAACAGACTGCATTTTGCAGCAGGAAGCTGCATTTAGTCAATTCATCATTAAATGCTTACTACAAGGCAGTGTTGCTGATGAAATAGTGTAAGAGCACACCCTCGTGGACAAAAAGCTTACAGCACCTGGTATTCCCAGGCGGTCTCCCATCCAAGTACTAACCAGGCCCGACCCTGCCTAGCTTCCGAGATCAGACGAGATCGGGCGCACCCAGGCTGGTATGGCCGTAAACGATAAACAATCTCTTGGTACAACATATATAGTCAAAGTGAGTCCGATAAACAGACTGCATTTTGCAGCAGGAAGCTGCATTTAGTCAATTCATCATTAAATGCTTACTACAAGGCAGTGTTGCTGATGAAATAGTGTAAGAGCACACCCTCGTGGACAAAATGCTTACAGCACCTGGTATTCCCAGGCGGTCTCCCATCCAAGTACTAACCAGGCCCGACCCTGCTTAGCTTCCGAGAGCAGACGAGATCGGGCGTACCCAGGCTGGTATGGCCGTAAACGATAAACAATCTCTTGGTACAACATATATAGTCAAAGTGAGTCTGATAAACAGACTGCATTTTGCAGCACGAAGCTGCATTTAGTCAATTCATCATTAAATGCTTACTACAAGGCAGTGTTGCTGATGAAATAGTGTAAGAGCACACCCTCGTGGACAAAAAGCTTACAGCACCTGGTATTCCCAGGCGGTCTCCCATCCAAGTACTAACCAGGCCCGACCCTGCTTAGCTTCCGAGATCAGACGAGATCGGGCGTACCTTTTTTTTATTTTTTTATTATAAAAATCTTATTTTACAATTTTTTCAATTCAATATGCAAAACCTTCAATCAACACTAGACTAAACATCGGTAGGCATCCAATTTACCCACTATCAAATAAAACCAAACAAAATAAAAATTCCAAACCAACTTCATACAAACATTACATACAAGACTAAGATAAAACAAATTCCATGAAATTAGAGAGGTTACAAGCAACCCCCTATCAAATAAAAACTAAGAAATTCTCAATGATTGATGATATCTCTCCAAAACTTTGCACATCAAAACCCATACACCAAACCTCCATCCTCCCCCACAGCAATGAATCCACAATCCTTCACAAACACACTTTCAAAATCCTTCTGCCTAGACCTATGCATCAATCCCACATCCTTCTTGACCATACCTTCAAACACCTTCCACACTGTCACCCTCTTGCCCTCAAACCTTGCCAAGTTCCTCCTCGAATATACAGCATACCTTGCATGTGACATCATAAAATTCAATAATTCAATATTCACCCCCTTCACATGCTGACACACTCCAAACAATACCAAACACCTCCAATCCACCCCTCCTATTAACTCTACTCCCCAGTACCTTTCTAGCATGTCCCTCAACCTCACATAGAACCCAGCTACCTCGACACACTCAAACATCATGTGCATCAGATTTTCATCCATAACTCTACATACGTCACACACACGAGACACTGACCTGTCTACCTGATGTAACACCACCTTGGTAAACACCCGATTGTGCCTCAACATAAAATCAAAATGTGTACATTCAAGACTGTTGAGCCTCACTACCATCTTCTCCCACAACCGCTCCACATCCAACCCTGGAAACACTTGCCTCCACACTTTCTCAGATGCAGGCTCCTTGACCTTCCTGGTAATAAGAGCCCAGTAGAAGGCCCTCACCTTGGTAGAGGATAAGGCTTGCACAGACTCCCCACATTTCACCTTCATCTCAGGCAAAGTCTCTAATACCCCCTTACTCATGTGATTGTCCAGCAGCCTCACCCACTCCCTTGGAAAACACTCCTTTATCCTCTCATACATTCTCAACACCGTCCCTTTCCTGACATCCTCATCTACACTCCAGACAGTATCTAATATCGCCTGATCAGGCAGGAACCCCGGCACCACCTCATACCTAAAGTCCCTCACTCTTATCATACCTGCCCTCATAAGCACCTTACTCTCCAGCATCTTTCCCTCAGATTGCAGCAATGGGTTCATAAAAACCGGTAGATTCAGAATCACCCCATTAGAGTCACACTCATAGCTAACCTGCGGTAAAAACTCTGCCCAGGCCCTGAACACCTCCTGATAAAAGGCAGGCACCTCTGCATACATGCTAGGCTTTAAACACATTAACAACCCATAATCTCCGCATCCTCCACTCCTATGCAACCAATGTCTGAAAAACTCCTTCCACCCCTGACCCTCCTCCCCGTACAAAAACTGTTTCACTCTCTTAACCCGTATGGCTTTTAACTTAACCTCCAGATCTACTAATCTCAACCCACCCCTATCATAATCTGCTATCATCACATCATGAGCAATTTTCACACCCTTCCCACCCCACAGGAACCCAGACACTACATTATTAATTTCCTTCAGAGCCCATACAGGCATGTCCAGAACCCCTAAAGTATATACACATTTTGACATCAACAGAGCATTCACCACCACCACTTTCCCCCTCAATTTTAATTTCCTTTGTTTCCAGTAATTCAAGGTCGACTTCATTTTATTAATCACCCCTGTCCAAGTAAAGTCTCTCGCCTCCAGCTCATCTACCCCAATATTCACACCCAAAATTCTCAAATGTTCTGTAACAGTCTTAAAAGGAATGTTACTTGTAGACAAAACCGTATCAGAAACGCATAACATTTCAGATTTTTCAACATTCACCTTAGCCCCAGAAGCTCTCCCATACACATCAAAACACTTCATCAAACAATTCACACTCCCTCCATCCCGCACAGTACAGGTGGTATCATCAGCGTAATGATGCAGCACACTAACGCCACCCCCCGGCAGGTCTACTCCATGCACTCCTCTATCACGCTTAACAAAAGCAGCCAAAGGCTCAACTGATATGCTGTACAGCAAAGCAGACAGTGGACAACCCTGCCTAACAGACCTGCCCAGGGGAAAGGGATCAGTCAGCACACCATTACACTTAACGACACTGCTAGCTGACCCATACAAAAGCTTCACCCATTCTTTTATACGAGGCCCAAACCCAAATTTTGCCATGGTCTCTAACAGGAACCGATGCTCCACCCGATCAAAGGCTTTATTCAGATCCATACAGAGCACCACCCCACCCACATCCCCCATATGCCTCACTACATCCCGGATAGTGCAGAGGGTGTCAACTATATCCCTCCCCGGTACCCCATAGGCCTGAGTAGGTGCTATAATGCTACCCATCACCTTTTTCAACCTATTGGCCATTACCTTAGCCAGCACCTTATTGTCAGAGTTCAAAAGGGTTATCGGTCTGTAGTTCTCAAGTTTCAGTCGACTTCCCTTCCTTTTGTACACCACATTCAACACCCCCAAAGCTAATGATTCTGGGACTTCCCTCCTCTCCTCCATACACTCAAATACACGCAGCATCAGTGGGGCTAGTATGTCACTAAACTCACGGTAAAACTCTGCAGTCAGACCATCTGAACCTGGGCTCTTATTCAAATTCAGGCCTAAGATTGCAGCTTTAACCTCTGCCAATGTAAAATCGGCATCACACATCTCCACATCATCAGTTGACACCCTTACCTCCACTGCTTCTAGCACACTTCTCATACACACCTCATCCACCCCGCCTGAAGTAAATAAACCTTTATAAAAAGAATGCACTGTATTCAAAATACCTTCCAAATCTGTCACCCTCTCCCCCCGCTCATTTAAAAGCTCAGTTAGAAAACTCCTTTCCTGCTTCCGCCTTTCTAACCCCAGAAAAAAAGCAGTACTCCTCTCCCCCTCCACTACATACTGCGCTCTACTCCTCACCACTGCCCCCATACACCTATGCCTCTCTAAGACCTTCAACTCCTCCCGCAGCCTCAGGTAATCTGCAATATCATATCCTGGACAATTTTCTATCTTTTCTAACTCAAATATCAGGTGGGACTTAAGAATCCTCTCTTCCCTCCTTCTTACCACACTAGCCTGTCTTGCACAATATATTGCCAGCCGCTTGAACTCCCTTTTTAAACCTTCCCACCACACACACACATCAGACTCAAACAGAGGATCTGACATGGCCTCATTCACACACTCTTTCACTGCTCCCTTAAACCCCTCATCCTTCAGCAGACTGGCATTAAGACACCACAACCCCCCCACCCTCCCCTCCCTCGACGCACCCAGCCGGAAAAGCAGAGCATCATGGTCACTAAAAAATGTGTGGGAATACTCTACCCCCACAACCAAGTTCGCAACCGCTCTATGAGCAAGACACAAATCTATGCGTGACTGCCTGAGCTCTCCCCTCACCACTTGTCTGCGAGAGAACACCCGCTTATCTGG